>NW_016157625.1:87878-148009 GCF_001687245.7 Rhagoletis zephyria | reverse complement strand
TATTTTTCGTCTAAAAATTATTGTAAATATCAATTTTGAGTGAATTATCTTCAGTAGTTACTAAAATATCGCAGTTTTCGTATTTCTGGAAATTACCGTTATATGGGAAGTGGGCGTGGTTAAAGTCCCTCGACCCTATTAAGCTGGCATTTCAGGGAACTATTTTATATATATATAAGGAAAATTTGTAAGTTAGGGGGGGCTCGAGCACCCCGCTGCCCCTACCTGGCTACGCTTACGTCAGGCAGGGTTGTATGAAATTGGGCCGATTTCGCTTATTTTTATTTTAAACGAAGAAGGGATTTTCTTCATAAAATGTTTGTTATAAATGTCTTAATTTTAAGTGTGAAGTTTTATTCCCAAACTTAGAAATTAAGAAATTGTTTCACTGTTAAGACACTTAAGATGCGTTTGTGTTTGGATATAGTGCCAACAAACAGAATAAATATTACATGTAGATATTGTCTTCCCAGATAGCGCATATTCAATTCTGCCTAAATTACAAAACATCATTTTTGCCCACTCCCAAAGGTTTAAGGTAAGGGAAAAATTGATATTTTCAAGCACTATGTACACATATGTATTTTTTTAAACAAACTTTTTTGCTGAGGACTTATTTAAATTCCAAAAACCGAATGCCAACTTGAATTAAAGGAACCAACACTGAAGTGAGTCAAAATGAAAATAAAAGAGCACAAATTTCTATGTAAAGCAAAACTCTCTGGGAATCCTACGTGATATCTGCCAGTCATATGACCGGTCATCTAAATGGGTGTTCTGCAGTCTTTTGGCATCATATTATACATCAGAATTGAAGGGGTTTCTAAAAAATCTGACCAGTTCTTTTTTGTAACTGTGATTTTGCATCCCTTGTCAACATATGGCCTCGGTTGATGTTAACTTAAGGTCGTTGTTTTACTGGCTTAAAATTGGATGAAAATTTTTACAGCGTCTTTTATGTGTACTGGTTTCTATTTGAGTGAATTGAGAATCGGTCAGTCTGAAAAGGCCTTCTAGGGAAGACAATAGGTTTGTTCGTCGAAAATCTAGCGAGAATTATCACTCAAAATATCAGATAGTAAGAAAAAATGCTCCCAAATTCTCTATCATGTAGAGAAACTTGCATATTTCTGTACGAACGTAAATTTGCAAGTTTTTCTGCCAGCTAGTGCCCATGGTTGCATTTCAAACAAAAGAAATTTAACGAACTTGTTTATTCAAATTATCGTCGACAAAAAATCCAACCATGTGCCATAATCATATGTTTTTCCTAATTGCAAATTCTTGTTGGCAAAATTTTTTCCGGCTCGAATTTGTAACTTCTCTCCAAGAAATAGTGTTTTTACTCGTGATTTATTTAAATAAAACATTGTGAAATTTAGTTGAAACATTTTAGCCGTCTTTAGGCGGTTTTATTTCCCAATCTAGCCGGTTCGGCCAAAAAGTTCTGGCAACACTGATTGCAATGTACAAATAAATGTTTTCGCTGCTACATTTTACCCACGGTGGAGAGAATACAGAGGTGGCGCCGATGATGATACCGCTACTCGGCTCTCAGTGATTTTGACAGAATCAGCTGTTTTGGTGACGTCATAGTAGAGAAGACAGCAGTAGTGATGAGCTGAGTCAATACTTTTAAGTACCCAATACTCTCGATACTCGGTACCGAAACATTTAGGTTTCGAATAAAAGCGCACATAGGCCAAAAATATGGAAAAAACGCCTAACAAAACCCGAATGTAAGAGCCAATAGAGCTTTTTTACTGATTCAAATGAAAGATGTATATATGTCGGTTCGATGCCATAATACAGAGAAACCCTTACTTGTTTGAAGCATTTTTGTTCCAGCTGAATCGGACGATATCATTTTTGTAGGCCTGGGACAGATTCTGTAACCAGTTAACGACAATTTTCGAATCGGTATCGGTTTTGTCGACGTTTGATATCAAATATTTGTAAGTCAACAAGTGCGATATCGATCCGAAACTTGTCGCTAACTGGCTACAGAATCTCTCCCCTGAAAGGCTTCTTCATCCGTCAAAGTATTTTTCTTGAACCTTGGATCGACTAAGGTTAAAACTGATAAAATAATATTTTTCTGTGGCGATAAGTTCAAGTGTTTTAGCCGATATCATATAAATTAGTAATGAAAGTTTTTTCTAAACCTGAAATGCATATAATGGCGAGGGTTTAATGTAAATAATTATTTATACCGAAAATAATCGGTATCGGATACCGAAAAGGAAGTATAGGGTACCGAAATCTTTTTTAAGTATTGGGTACCGAGTATTCGGGACAATTCAGCACATCATTAGTCGCCCTCATTCTCGCCGCTCTCAGTTGTCAACTCTACGATGACGTCACGCTAAAATTACTCTCACGAATTCTGCTGCAATCGGCGCAATCTTGTATTCTATCATTCTTGCATTTTACCGATCACCGCAAACGCAAAAGCAAAAGCAGAAATAACCGAGCCCGCACGAAATACCGTATACATACAAAGCTCACACGTACGCTGTCGATTTGTTTCGTTTTTGGTCTAGGAAAATATATTTCATTTTAGCTCTGACTATAATATTCGTCGTTTTTGTTCTGAGCGTGTCATATATCCGAAGAAAAACTTAAAAATTTGAAGCCAATCGATATTGTGACACCAAATTTAGTGACCGACATGAAAAAGAATGCCTCATATATACATATGTTACATATATTATAAGATAGAATAATAGTAGTGTTAGAATTGTAATATATTATTTAATCACTTGTAGCGTTGCATTATATAATTCTCTATGCTATTACAGTGTCTGAATTTCATTTTATTTTAATTTGGTCGTAGATTAAATTATATCCCGGGATCCAAAGGGCTTGATCCCGGGATTTCGGGACGCAAAAAAGGGCTCGGACTCCCCGGATTCGTGTTCCTGAACCCCGATACTAGATGCCATAGTTGTAATTTGCAAAAACATCGATGTCAGCAACTCTTATAAAAACATCGATACATCGATGTTTCCATCGATGTTTCTCCAACTCTAAGGGCCGTTTGCACCATGTCTAGTTAATTCTAACTCCCAGTTAAACATCTTTATCGACGTTATCGACACCCATCATATAACATGTGATCGATAAAGCAGTTAACGTGCTTAACTGAAGGATGTACCTCCAGTTAGCGTTAACTAGACATGGTGCAAACGGCCCTAAGTCAGACTACCGCTGGGTATTCACGTTTATGACACACCAATTCCGACGGTGAATAACCCGAAAATACTCAATTAACTTCCGACAGTCTGCTCTCCTTCTTTGCTTATACAACCGCAATTGTCAACAAAATACAGAGCCGCAAAAAGGTCCTCAAGACGCTACCCGGCAGTACCTGGGCCAAAGATAAAGAAACGTTGTAGCAACATTCAAGGCAAATGGCCGGCTGGTTCTAAGCTCCGCAGCACCAGTGTGGTCTCCGGGGGCTAGTAGGACTCAGTGGATGAAGCTGCAGACAACACAGAATAAAGCATTTCGAACAGCGACTGGATGTCTTTTGATGTCGCCAGAGCATCACCTGCATGACGAGGCGCTAATGCTCCCCATAGGGAAGCACAACACAATGCTTTGCAAGCAATTCTAAGCAGGAAGCCACAGACGTGGACACCCGAACAGACAATTGCCTGCAGAGGAGCCATCGCAAAGGCATGTCAGAAGGCATCTATACGAACTGGTGGACGAAGTCCTGAGGTTCAGAAAGTTACCTCTGAACCCGTCAGCATTTTGACAGGCCCTGAACAGCACTCACAGGAAATCAGTCCCAAGTTACGTAGACTCTAGACCTGTGAATGCCGTCCTGGGCACACAACCGCCTGACTTGGACGAGACAGTGCTTCGTCTGCGTCGGGAGACTTGGACTACAATAGCTTAACTTCGCTACTTCAGCAGGTTAAAATCATACCTGAGCACACTAGTTGCCAATTTTTCGAATATTTTATGAACTAGTTTTAATAATGGAGCATAACTTTATTAAGTTAAATTCTCTGTATAA
The DNA here is from genome assembly GCF_001687245.7 of Rhagoletis zephyria. Taxonomy (NCBI): domain Eukaryota; kingdom Metazoa; phylum Arthropoda; class Insecta; order Diptera; family Tephritidae; genus Rhagoletis; species Rhagoletis zephyria. The sequence continues at coordinate 143,982 of NW_016157625.1, read as the reverse complement.
ATGCCCAGAGTTTCTTGGTTAAGCGACCTATATCTGTAGACCAAATAAATAAATAAATATATAAAATATAGATATACTGAGCAGGTCCCATAAAAATTGACTTCTTCCTTAGGCCATTTATGAAACTAGGCATTCGAGGGGATGCCATGTCACTGATTCTAGGCGTAGATGATAACCGATCCCTGAAGAAAGAGAGCTATTGACCTATTTTGTACATGGACAATCGCATAATATTTCCAAGTCACAAAATTTTAAGTTCTGTCATGTAGTCTGTGAAAATTCTCAGACCCTCTCGTCTAAAATTCAGAAATCGTTCCGAAATGTCTCTTAGTAAGTTAAGTATTGCGTCGGGAGGCGGTGTGATCACTAGGCTCAACGTCCGTTACTATCTTATTTAGTCTTGGTTCAATGAGTTAAAAGTTGCACCTACTTGACTCCCTTAGAGTTTATAGTGTACCTATGTACCCCACCCCTGTCGGCTCAGTTAGCCCCCACCCACCCTCACCTATGACGAGGTCACATGCGTACGTTATATACGTTACCACAGATGAAGTTCGTAGAATATTGCGGCGTTTGTTGTCTTCCTCACGTAGCCGCTTGTGTGTCTTTGCAATTATGATGCAGACGCCTGTCCACGCACTCTTGGAAGCATGATGTCCAAGAGATTTTTCGGAAGTGGCGTTGTGCTCGTCAGATCCGCTAGTTCTCTCCTAACGGAAATGAAGCGCGGGCCGTTGAAGACCACGTGGCACGCATCTTCTGCTACGTTATAAATTGGGCAAATCGGCGAGGTGCCGTATTCAAATTATATTGTTTCAAAGCTTCAAAACGATCTGGATGAAATATATAATTGGCTTTGCTTATAATAAACTCAAATTAAACATCAGCAAAACCATACTTATGGTTATATCTAGAAGAGGCCTAGATAATAATGATTTGGGCCAATTAAATATAAACCAGCAAACATTAGAAAGAGTGCAATCCCTTAAATATTTGGGTATAAAAATCGACGAAAAGTTAAACTTTAATGATCACGTCGATTATACTGTGAGCAAAACAGCAACGAAGTTATACTTCATGCGATGTACGTGTAAATTATTAAACAGAAAGTATAAAATAATGTTATACACAGCAATAATAGAACCCCTACTAAATTATTGTCCAACTATATTATTCATAATTAATGAAAGCCAGATTTATAAATTGCAAAAGCAACAGAACCGAGCAATGAGATTTATTCTTAGAAAACCTTATGACACCCCAATTAGAGACATGTTGGTGTTAAGCAACAACACTTCTATTACACTATGAAATTCGTTAAAAACATTATAGATGGGAACCTGCCAGAATAATTAAAAGGTAGAATAAAGTATGGCAATGATATACATAAAAAAAACACCCGTAAAAAAATTACTTAAATTTACCCATTTTTAAATGCGAGTCTGATAAGTGTAATCTCTATTATAAGGGTCCAAATGTTATAATAAATTACCTAATATTATTACCCAATGTAAAAACATAACTGAATTAAAAAGAAAATTATTTGCATACTGTAAGACTGTTTCAATATAACTAATGTGTTCTATCTCTACCCTCGCTAAGATCCTGTTGCCATTTACTTTTGTCCCGTGCAATTTTAAATGTATGTATATAAATGAATTCCCTTACAAATAGTCCTACTAGGCTTAGGTATTGCATATTTAATACTAGGTTAAGCTTATAATTAAATATTGTTATGATCTAGGTTCAAAGAACCGTAAGAAATAAATAAATAAATAAAAATCGGTAAAGGTAGCACCATATACGCCGTGGCCTGTCAGAATCTTCGTCAACTGGAATTTTTTCTTCTCCATGCTTTCGATTTACCTATTTGTAAAGGTTGGGAATCAGGGTATACGTCCATTGAGATACCCGTGGATTCTTCAGCTAGGATGGCATTGATATCATACCAGCAACCGCCATTGCCGCTTCTGCTGATGTCGTTTTGTACGCAGAAGCAACTCTGAGTGCGCACAGTCTCTGTAGGGCACTGTAGTGTTTTCGGCGCGCGGTGACTTTCACCGACTTTCAAGATTGGAGGGAGTTTCTCTTGTAAGTACACTCCGTCTGCTGCGCCTTGGTCCACTGATATTTTAGAGAATTTCACTAAGAGCAGTGTACATTTTAGAGGCTTTACTAGAAATGTATTCTGCGTGTGCGCCATAGTTAAGCCTATCGTCTAGTATCCAGGGTGGGCAAAAACTCGGAGTTCGAGCGAGCGAGCGAGCAAACTCCTACTCCTACCTACGCAGACAACGAGGCGCTCGCAGCTCGTACTCGTAGCAGCAATGAGGCGAGGCACGAGAAGTTTGCCTCGCTCGCCAAACGAGCGAGCGCTGCTTGTTTCCTCGCGCTCCTATTAAACGAGCGAGGCTGTTGTGTGTTGCCTCGCTCGCAGTACGAGGCGAGTAGCTGTCTGCATACTCGCTCTGCTAGGTAAGACGAGTGAGCGAGGAGCGAGCGCTCCGAGTGCACTATACAACACATGCATTTTTGTGCATAAAAATGTGGGAATGCATGTCAATAGATTATGTACGAAAGTATGTTAATAATTGTATGTACATATGTACATATGCATATAAATATGTGAATATTATATCGAGCCCTAACCGCCAAAATAACGTAAGCGACATTTTTTTCAAAATTTTATTTTTGATGCAGAAATATTCCTAGAGCATCTAGGTACATTTCTGCATCAAAAAGAAAATTTTGAAAAAAATGTCGCTTACGTTATTTTGGCGGTTAGGGCTCGTTATTAGGGCAGCTTTTAAAACAACAAATAAAATTTATTACATACGTAAGCACAGATTATGGAATGAGATATTTTTTAGAGTTATATACATACATAACATGCATATTTATATATGTATGTATGTATGTATGTACATATGCATGAATTTTGTCTTTACAGAGAAAAGTAAGTAACGAAGATAGTATAGATAATCGTTTGTGCCGCAGAAACAACAAACAAGTAAGCACTTGTTAGCACCCCAAAATAGTTTGCTACTTGTAGCAGTTATGCTGTATACCTGAATGAAATATATTCCTTGGAGAAAAAATTTATTTGTGGCCTGTTGTTCAAGGACATATGTACATATGTATGTATGTATGTATGTATGTATGGATATGTATTTGCGTAAACAAAGAATAGAGGCCGGTTCACATACAACTTTGGCGTTGCGTTGGCGTTGAATTTCAAATCAGCCGTCCACCGTATATATGTACTTACCATTACGTTACTTCGTTTGCCTGCCTGAGTAAATTGTTTGCCTTTGATGTCTCGTTTTTTCCCCTTTTTCCACTCAGCTTTTACCTACTTCACATCGCCCCCGTTTGGTTTACCCGCTTTATATGCGCGCTCGTTTGCGTTTCCCGGATTTTCCCTACCCTCCGCCCATGGATGCTACCTAGTATGTATGCAGACATAGGCACCAAAATGGAAAAATATGAACATTCTACTTGAGATGTTTCCAAAATTATTAAAAAAACACAATTATGATATTTTTCGAGTGAGAATGATATATTTATGCTATAAAACTACACACCAAGCATTGCTCTACATATAAATGTGATTAAAAAGTTTAAAACTTTGTTGAAATTTTCAAATTTTTTTACAAAGTATGAAACTTGCTTGGACTTGTATGGTCTGTCTCTCATGTACACTTAGGTCTTTTTTATGCGGTAGATGCGTTCTTCAGAAAGCCGCATAAAAAAGTTCTTTAATTTCATACAAGAACAGGAGATGCGTTCCAGCATTTTCAAAACCCGCATAAATTCAGATACTTCAAAAAAAAAAAACAATTTATTTCTTCACTTCTGTATTTTAACCAACACAAAAAATATCATTAAAAATACATGAATTATGTAAGAAAAATTGATTGCAAAAAAGTAATAAAAACTCTCAAAGAAGCAAAATCGATACAGCGAAAAAAATGTTTGAAAAACCTCATAAATTCAAATCCGCATAAAAAAGAACCACATAAAAAGAGACCTAAGTGTATAAGTTGAAATTTTATAAGCTATTGAAAATTAAAAAAACTATACCTACATATACTACGTTTATACGTAAGCTATTTGCAAATAAAAATAATTTGCAAATACCTACTCACTGTTTATTCGATGATGAAAAATTCTTTTTTAATATTGCCTGATTATAAAAAGGCAATAATATGACAATCGAAAAAGAAAATAAACCTAAGAATGGCGGCGTCTTGCGCTTATTTGCAAATAGTAGCACTAATCAATACTTATTTGCGTGATTTAGTTATTTGCAAATAAAAAGTTAACTCAGCGTTTATACGGCAAATTTTACTATTTTGCAAATTGTTATTTGCGAATAATACGTGCGTATAAGTACATAGTAATATACATATATGTATGCACATATGAGCCTACCTAGTAGATAAAACTGGCAAAAATAGCACGCATCTATTCTTCTGTGCATGAAAATATATACATAAATAAATACATACATATGTGTATATATGTATGTATATACATATCTACATGTGTGCATACAATCGTTTGCTCTAAATTCTTAGTTGATGCAATTTTTATCCCATACATTTTTGCTGACCAAACAACCCGTTTGCCTGTCTAATCTGCTTGCCTCATTTCCCTCGCTCGTTTACTCGCCTCGCTCGTCTGCTGCTGCAAATGAGTGCCTCGCTCGCAACGCCCCTCTCGCGAGGGCAGAGCTAATGAGGCCCTCGTTTGCTTGCCGCTCTACTCTTGCGCCGCCCTCGTTTGCTTACTCGCTCGCTGGCTACTCATCGCGTGCGCTCGTACCTAACGAGTGCTCATTTGCAAACAGCCTCGCGTGTTCCTCGTGAGTTGCGCTAACTCAGAGCAAACTAACGAGCGAGCGAGGGGCCAAAATGAGGCAAATCCGAACCCTGCTAGTATCATGCCTAAGTAGCATTTCTGCCTTTTTGCTAGTATTAGGTGCCTACCCGCGGTGGATGAAGCTCTTTCTGCTTTCGCTGCTTATCAAAACCGATTCATTTTCTCCTCGTCGAGAGAGGCGTACCTATTTTAGCCTGTCGATTATAGGTGCGATTGCGACGTTACATTTATTCTCTACTTTCTGTTTGTGTTTCGCTACAACCACCAATGCTATATCGTCCGCAAATCCAATAATGCTAACACCTCACATTAGGTCAAATGATTACTTTTTCTGTGCGAAATTAATAGCAGCTAAAATATTGCATTATTTTAATGTAAAAAGATGGCAAACGTTAAAACAAGTGTAAAGGCAGTAAATCAAATGATAAACAAACTTGGCTTTCGTAAAACAGACTTTTCTGCTTTTTTGTATGTTCAAATGATGAGTATATGTGTTTAGGTAGTACTCAAAAACATTGTCCAATTAGCTTGGTTTTGACACAAGTTATTTTCTTACCATACTCAACCCCCTCCCCTTTAAAATGAGCTACATAATAAAATAAGTATGGTCACATGTACATAAATGGTTTCTTCTAGCGATTAGTTATGGCATTATCGAAATTCCTAAATTAAAAAAAGAAAAATATTTACTACATGTCTCCCAGATAAATCTTGAGGAGAGATTCCTAAAGCAGTTAGTCTTCATAAAACACTTCGTTTTCACTTGAGGTTTCAGTATTTCCAAATTCTCCACCGATATTATTTATATTCAGAATACAAATGCACATTTACCAAAAATTGCTGGTAACTTCCTGAAAAGAATACGAATGTTTATGAAACTAATTTGTTAAAAGAATGTTCAAAGCTCTATTCACTTTGAGTAAAAAAAAATCGAGATTTCAGTCCGTAAGTTCTCTCAAGGTTTTGCCTTTTTGCGAAGGCGCTAGTGTATTTGTAACATAGCCTCGGCTACGCTACAGGAGATGAAATGTAATCCAAATTGAGGCTGCTATTTTTGTTTGCTATCACATACTTCCATTTTTACTATTTATCACCATTAAAATGGATTATTTATCACCAAAAAATGTTGGAGATATTTTTGGAGATAGCTAAAAATTCGGAAAAAGGTTAGCTATCCTATTTTAGCACTTTAGCGATAGCGAAAGTTAGAAACCCGCTGATGGTCGACACAGTTGGCTTTTCGATTTCGAAAAGAACCTCATCAGCAAGAAACGCTATGTTTTTAGATCTAAATATTTTAGCATCCTTTCCAAATTGTTTCCCATAATTTTCATATTTATTTGATAAATAATTGTAAAAAATACGCGTTTTTTTTCTAAGAGTTTCATGGAACTTTCGCAAATATCAGCAGCGCCAAATTTTTTTTCAACATAGTTGACAACCGAAAAAGGCTTTTCTTTTTCCAATCAGCCAAACTTTAAACAACTTGCCTTTTGTGATAGCATGATAGCCCAGAAAAAAACCGTTTTTCTTGAAAACGGCTAAAAACGGCAAGTTAAGTAAAACAAATTCAACTCATTACATCTTATTTTATGCATTTCCGATTCCATTTTGTTTGCCGAAAGTTAACAAAATTGTAAAAGCTTACATAAAATCATAAATGGAAATAAATCAGAAAATTTTTGAGGTTATGCAAATAAGTCAGTTTATTTGCAAACAAATGATAAAAAGTAACTTTTTTAAATTGGGACATAGGTTCTCACTTTGATATAGTTTTGTTTCCCATTTAAAATTATCGTTTATTTATTCGAACTTTGCAAAAACAATGCACTTGAAATTTACAAAATAAACCGGTTGCGCAAACAACGAATCAGTAACGTTTTGAAAGTGTATATTTGGTGTATTGCTGTATAACGGTGTTTTTTATTTTACAAAAACTAAGTGAAGTTTCTGTTATTTTGGAGTATTCCCTACAGAATGGCAACAAAAAATAATGTAAAACTGCCTTTACGAAATCGGACTTTCGCACAGCCAAATGTATCATTTGACCTAATGTGCACCTGTGGGAAACTCCAAGCGAAGTGTTATGGCTTGGTGGTTGCTGTGAGTATAGTGTTCGCCAACACACAATTTGGTTTAGCGTTTCTAAGGAGTTGCTGCTAAAAGTGATATCAAAGATTGAACCCTTCGCTTTGTGGTTTTCTCCGTCACATCTTCTATTCAGCGAGGAACGATCTATATTCTTGCCGTCCGTTGCTAAATGTGCGAAGTCCAAGCACCGGAAGCATCTGATAGTCTGAACTATCTTCCGCAGTCGACACACTACCTAGCCGATTTGAATTTTGCCCCTAGCCAGGATGGAATTTGCCGCGATAACCGCCAGGCTAGCTAGCTAGCCTTTTACGTGTTGCCGTATCCTTCGCGCATATTTTTGACCGCCGATACCTCTAACATAGGCATATAGGGGTGATACGATAGGGCTTTTATGAATGCTTGAGGCTTCGTAATCTTGTCGAGGTCTTTGCTTTCAAGCGTTACTTCGTGTGTGACCAGTTCCACTCCGGCGTCGGTACCCATGACATTTCCCACCATGTCTCGGTACCTTACGTTGTTTGGCGATACATTCTCATACTCCGCTGTTATCAGTAGCAGATCGTAACGCGTAAGAAGTGCACGTGCGATCTTGTGATCTCATTGCTTTATTATTCCGTGTAAAGTGCGATAAGTGCGCGTTAAAATCAGATAAACCTAAGATTGGCTCCGCTGTTTACTGCGTGCCGCTACCCAATGCTGACTGACTCACCTCGGTATTGCGTTTGGCTCTCATTTCACCACACCGGTTGGAGAATATTTAAATAAACAAAAAACAAATGCCGGTAATCATTTCTACTACATACTACTACAATACTACTTGAAAGATCATATTCGAACACATTAAACACTCATTAAAAATTCAACATTATAAATATCTTATGATGTATTTTGAAAGGAATTTTCGTCAGCATGAAAATGACACTGAAGATGGCTCATCGCCGAAATCGGTTCGTCCCCAAACCGAATTTGGCAAGGGATGACGAAAACTCCTTCCAAAATACATCGTATACAAACCCTGTTGGAAATAATTACCACCAAAAATAAAATAACTATTTTACTTTTGCTTACTATAAATATTTCGGTACATTTCAGGATTGCCTTATATGTTGGAAAGAGCCGGATTGGATGTCCAGCAAGGTGTGTTGCACACTAATATTTATAATAGAGAGCGCACAATGTAATCGATGTCTTAATAAGTTCTTAACATTCAATATTTTATTACAGAAATATATCGGAATCGTGAATTTTATAAAAATGCTGATGTACGACCACCTTTCACATATGCTTCACTGATACGTCAAGTAAGTACGAAATATTTACATAAAAGATTTTTATAACCCTCGTTTTATGACAAATGTTTATCTGCTCACTGAAATACTTACTTATAATATATATATTTACATACACACCAAGGGACATTTGAAGGATAGAAAAATTTTAAAATATCGTGAATAGCAATAAAATAATTTATAAATATTTCTTTCGTATTGCAGCATTTAACTCTTTGATAATATACATATGTGGTACTATTTAAATAAAAGACGACTTGTTTCCACGATTATGAAACATTTATTGACTTCAAAAGATTTATAATATTTGTCAGAAAGAAGTAACTAAAGAGAAATTCAAAAAAGCTAGTAGGGCTGCCAAATAACAAGTTTGATATAGCGAATTTAGGTATGCTTACAGTGTTGGAAATTGCTAATACGATTATTTCAACGTATAATGTAATGAAGTTAATCAAATACGTATGAATATGCGCCACATTATCCTCCCCTTATTAACCAGGAAAGGTTGCGGTAAAGAGGTTTAAGTCTGTCGATAGACACTCTTGCTTCTTTTTCGTTTATACGGATGACGTAGTATTTTGGTGTTCGGCGTACAATCTCGTAGGGACCTTTATACGGTGCTGTAATNACGAACTGAGTCATCTCTTATAAACACATGGCTGCAAGTCTTTAACTCCGGATGAACGAAAACTTTCGATGGTGTGTGCCAAGATGCGTCGACAGGACGAAGATCATTCATAGTGCGCCTGAAATCGGCTATGATACTGTGCTCGTCCTTTGATGGTTTGTTGTCAACGAAAAACTCGCCAGGAAGTCGGAGATTCGTACCAAAAACAAGTTCTGCCGGTGTCGCCATTAAATCCTCTTTCAAAGTGCAACGTAACGACTTTAGTATGCGATGCCATCGTTCTACCATTCCGTTGGATTGCGGGTGGTAAGGCGTGGTGCGTAAATGATTAACACCGAGGCGCTGCATTAGTTGACGAAACAACGCACATTCGAACTGCCTACCGAGATCTGTCGTAATCGTCGCACGTACCAGAGCTCGGGCGACGGTAGGAGCAGTAATATCCGGAAGAGCGATTGCGTCTGGCCATCGAGTGAAGCGGTCGATTATAGTGATGCAATAACGATTTCCCTCTGAAAGGGGAAATGGGCCTACAATGTCGATGTGAAGATGCGCGAATCGTGCTGTGGGCATTTCACGTCGTTGCAATGCTTCTTAGTTATGGCGAACAACTTTGTTCCGTTGACATTGCAAGCAGTTGCGGGCGAACTCTCTCCTATCACGCTGCATCGATGGCCAAATAAATCGTTCACTCATGAGGCGCGCCGTTGCTCTAGCGCCGGGATGTGCAAGGTCATGCACGGAGTGCAAAGCGATGCATCTGAATTTTGTGGTGATAAAAGGCCGAACCTTTTCAGTAGAGAAGTCACAGTAAATTGTTTGCGAACTAGAAGGAAGAGCAAACTGTTTGAATGTAAGTGAATGGGTGGCGTTACTTGATAACATGGATTGCAGCTCAGTAACTCTTTCTTGGTCTTCTGCCATTTTGCTGTAATCGAGAGGTAGATGAGCAATAGACTCGATGCGCGACATCAAATCTGCTGTGACGTTGTTTTCGCCGCTCACGTGGCGAATATCCGTCGTAATTTGTGCTATGAAGTCGAGTTGCCTTACTTGGCGGTCAGAAGTTTTGTCCAGTCGTTGGCGAAACGCGAAAACCAATGGTTTATGGTCGGTGTAAATGTGGCACCTTATACCCTCGACCATTTGGTTTAGAACAGCTCCAGCAGAAAAATTGGACGCGTCGACCCAGAATGACAGCTCAACGTTTGGTAAGGGATGAGCTAGCATGGTAGCGTTAGCCAATTCCTGTTTGCAGGATTCGAAGTTGCGGACTGTCTCCTCAGTCGATATTAGCGGTGTTTTGTCGTTACGGCGATTGGCTTCTATCATTGTGAAAAGTGGGCCTTGGTTCTCCAGTGCGTGAGGCAAGAAACGTCGATAAAAGTTCAACATTGCTAAGAATCTTTTCAGAACTTTTGCAACCGTAGGTCGTTTAAGATTTAACAGAGCTTTGACGCGACTCGGAAGTGGTTTGATGCCGTTTTTGGTTATGGAATGGCCAAGGAACTCCAGTTCCCTAACGCCGAATTCAGATTTCTCCACGTTTATAGTAAAACTATTTTCCTTTAGTCGCCGAAACACTTCTCTTAAATGATCTCGATGCTCCTCGTGGTGCTAGGCAGATATCATCTAGGTACGTGAACACAAAGTTGAGACCACGAAAAACTTCGTTTATTAGACGCTGAAAGGTCTGGGCTGCATTTTGCAAACCGAAAGTCATCTGGGTGAATTCGTAAAGCCCAAACGGTGTCGTAATTGCGGTCTTCGGCACGTCGTCAGGGTGAATCTTCACTTGGTGAAAAGCCTTCTGTAGGTCAATTTTTGAGAAAACACTTTTTCCTGCAAGCACGTTCGAAAAATCCTGCAAAAAAAGCAAAGGGTATCGATCGGGAATGGTCTGCGAGTTGAGGGCGCGGTAATCGCCACATGGCCTCCAACCACCTTCCGATTTGCGGACTATATGGAGCGGGCTCGCCCAATTACTACTCGATGGGCGACAAATTCCGAGTTTAAGGAGAAGCTCGAATTCAGCACGTGCCGCGGTCAGCTTCTCTGGCGAAAGTCTACGCGGGCGTACAAAAACTGGCTGACCAGTTGTTAAGATACGATGAACGTTTGTAGCTTTCGTAGGCGAACCGATAGGCGGTGCACGCGTAATTTCAATAAATTCTCTTAAAATGTCCAAAAATTTCAAGTTAGCGTTAATAGTTTTAACACTTGACATATCACCGTTGTCAATCTCGCAAAATGTTTGTAGCTCAGTTTTTCGATCAATATGCCATTTCTTTTAATATCGACTAAAATACCAAAATTATTTAAAAAGTCTGCACCAGTTATGGTTTGAGACACATCAGCCACGTAGAAATTACAAGTGAATTCTCGGCGCAGATTTAGGTTAAGTTTTAAAACGGTTTCGCCGTACACTTTAATAGGCGGCCCGTTTGCCGCAAACAAATTAATACCGGTATATTTAGCTCGTGCTGCCTCCCCATTAGGTGGGGCCACTGAAATATCAGCGCCCGTATCAATTAAAAAATTAATTTGCGATGACGATCAAAAATGCGGAGCCGGTGGTTATGTACGGCATCAGGTTGTTTGCGAATACCCGACACCGTTGCAGCCGAGCATTTTTATTTTGCCGTCACAGGTTTAGTGAATGTGCATGGCGCGCGACATTTTGTTGCTTTGTCACCGAATTTAGCGTGATACCAGCAGAAACCGTTTGCTGAAGCTCCGTTTGGAGGTACCGTTTTTGTTCGAGACGATGATCTGACGCGTTGTTTGTCTTTAACCTTGAATTGTCTATGCAAATTTTGTGACAATTCCGCAATCTCGTTTTTGAGGTCAGAAAGGTCATTGCGCGAAGATACCATGTCTACTTTCCCATTGTACCGCCCAATGGACTCGGTGATCGAATCGGCCATCTTGACCTTCTCCGCCAGCGGAACATTTGTTGCATTTATAGCGGCTTTAACGTAAGGAGGGAGTCGTGAAATCCATAGATCGTGTAGAAGGCTATCGTTGAGCGTAGTGCCGGCCACTCGCCTCATTTCACTGAATAATTCGCTCGGTTTTCGGTCACCAAGAGGCATGTCCTTGAGAATGCGCTGCAAGCGGCGTTGCTGGCTTTCAGTGATATGATCGGTGATCTTTTTTTTTTTGATGTAGGCGAATTTATCGGTCAGGGGTGCGGCCTCGACTATTGGCTTCAGTTTCAACAGCCTCTTAGCCGGCAGACTCGCAAGAACAATATGAAATTTTCTGGAATCACTGTGCACAAGTGATGCTTGGAACCAAAATTCTAAAGCGTAGAAATACGCCTCTATATTCTCCTCGCTCATTGCAGGGAGTGGAATTCGTGGCACGCCATTGTAGCTTTCGAAAATGTCAGAATCTCGGCCGCCCGCAATAGTCGTACTTTCGTCGAGAGGGATTTTTCTGGGTTTTTCACGTTTTAACTAAAGCGCGTGTTTAGCAATACGTGGTCACCAATGTGGTACTATTTAAATAAAAGATTTGTTTCCACGATGATAAACATTTATTGACTTCAAAAGATTTTATAAATTTGTCAGAGAGAGAGAACTAAAGAGAAATTCAAAAAAGCTAGTAGGGCTGCCAAATTACAAGTTTGATATAGAGAATTTAGGTATGTTTACAGTGTTGGAAATTGCTAATACGATTATTTAAATCTATAATGTAATGAAGTTAATGAAATACGTATGAATATGCGCCACATATATTTTGTCGAAATACATATGTTATTTTGTTTGTGCGTGAAATATAGATTTAAGTTGTTATTTCAAACGTGCACATAGGAGGCCGGCTAGTCTATACATAGTATAAAGGAAAGTCGAGATTCTTTGTACGCTCTAATCTCGAACACTACTGAACGGATTTTGGCATATTTTCTTTAATATACTCTATATCGATAGTGACCTTTTTTATTTCGAATTTCAATAGGGTTGCCACATTCTGAAAAAACTATAACATCCTCACCGTTCGTTGGATTACAAAAGATGAGGTGTCAAATGAAAGGGATTTGCATGTAGAAAAGCACTAATGTAAAAAAAAACAAAAAACAGGGGTATATTTTTTCAATATACAACAGTCCTAGGGGGTGAGGGCATGAAAATTCCGACTTTACTTTTTCTCATGCATTTTTGGACCACCGTAATGTACATACATATATATGTAGCGTCCCAGCAAACACTTGGAGTCATAAATGAGTCTTTAAGGAGTCCTATATCTGAGCCATTACGCTCATAATGAGCTCATTTAAGAGTCTGATATGAGGGTGTTTCTCTTCCTCCGAAGGTCGACATATATGAGCTTAAATTCATACATCAAATGAGCCTCAGTATGAGTCACATTGGACTCTTATTGGCCTCATATTTGTATGAATGAATATATGAATCATTTCAGACTCTTTTTGAGGTTCTTATTGGCCTCATAAATTACTATATTCGGACTCTTATTTTAGGTTGTTGATTGAGTCTTATTGAACGCATTATATTTGCAAAGGCATTCAGCAAATAACATGCATACATACTTAACCCTGGAAGGTCATGGTTCGTCGTTTCGACGACGCGAGTTCTTATTTTACCGTTATCGCTGTTTTCTTTGTTTGTATAGTGCTAATTTTTCGTATAGCGCTAGTCGGTGTTGTGCTGTTGATGTGTGCGGTTACTTAGATTCATGCGCTTCGTGTAAGTACTTATTTTTTAAATGTGCGTAGTCAAAAGGACGAAGGATGAACTTTGTGTATGTTTTCAAAGTAATTTTCTTAATTAATTTTTTTTTATTTGTTTATATATTTTACTTGTGCAGTTATAATACACGATCAATGCAACCAAAAGTTATACCGACGAAGAGAAACAAAAATTGCGCAATTTGTCCCCCTTCTAAGCGGCGCATAACAAATCATCCTTGCAAAATGCCAAAAAAGTCTCTGTGGAGAGGATAAAATAGAGCTTTGCGCCTCTTGCACAAAATGAGAACTGTCGCATCTGAAATTGTTTTCCTTTTTTAGTTCATAGTATTATTTTTAAGAAAAAACACTTTAAATGAATTATATGTACTTCAAGTTATTTATTTTTTATATTTTCTAATTAATGTTTTGTACAAAAAGCCAAATGAATCAGAGCTGTGAAATCTTTAATTACATTCAAAAGACTAAGAAAAACTACTTGATATTGTTTTATTCAAAAAAAAAAATACAAACAAAATAATGTGAAAATAATAATTTTTGTGCATTATGATACACAGGTTAATTAAATAACGACTTTTAGAAATGCCGTCGTCGAATCGACGAAGGATGACATTTGCGTTATAAAAATAACGATGACCTTCCAGGGTTAAATACGTGCATATACACATTCCAACATGCATTCAATAGCATCAGCTGCAGCTAAATTTTTTAATTTTTTTTTTTGTTTTCTAATTATTTTCAATTTCTGTATAAACAAGTTTAGATATAAATTTCAAATATTTATTGGCACAAGGTGCTGGCTCATAACTTGGATCATATATGAATACTAAAAGATTCATATAAGAGTCCAAATTTTTTTGTTTTTGGACTCCTTTCAGACTCATATATTCTGAACGCTGAGAATATGTTTGCGGGGGTAAAGATGAAATACATACCTATGTATGTATATGTATGTACATAAGGGTGGTCCAAAAACAGTAACGTCGGAATTGTAATGCTCTCACCCTCTAGGATTGTACTAGTTATATCGAAAAAAGTATACCTCTATTTCTTTATTTTGAAATCAAAAAATATTTAGAGGTCACTGGTGAAATAAACAATTGGGTATTATTATTGGGAATCTCCTGCAAAGTAGTAGAGGTTTTTGATCGAAAAATATTGATTTTTAAGAATTCTATACCATTTCTACAAAAAGTTGGTTTTTCCAGATATACAATTTAATGGAAAACTTTGAGCGCTTTGAGCGACCTCTAATTGTAGGGGTATAATTTGTTTCGGTATAGAACAATCCTAGGGGGTGAGATCATAAACTTTACTTTTCCACATGCACTTTTGGATCACCCTAATGTGCATACATGCTCAAACAAAAAGAAAGCATCAGCTCCTTACGCTTTTTTAAATAAAGCATCTAACAAAAAAAATAAAAACTATTTTGAAAGAAGTCCGGAAAGTCCCGTTATTTTCTAGTAGACAATTTGTTGTTTTTCATTAGCGAAATTTCGCTCTAAACCGGTTTTGGTGGTTGCAAAATACATTTTGGCTGACTTCCAAAACGTCAATTGCTTAGCATAACGCCGGAATTATATATTTTTTGGCATAAAGTCTAAAAAGAAAGTTATCATTTTCAAACTTGCTGCATATGTTCTTCATGCTATTTGCAAGTTATGGCAAAATTTTTGAGCCGCTCAGATAACCCGTACGCCCCGCCATCCCCTCTCCCCATATGCATATAACGTTGCTTTTGAACGACAACCTTTTTCAAAACCTTTTTAAAACTTTTTAGTGTGGCACCCATAGTGTGATACTTATTTCAGTTACCTAATCGCCACAATTCAAGTTGAATTTGCTTGTTTAAACATGTGGCAACCCTACCAAATATAGTTCTGAACGAAGCCTTTCAAACGTATTTCGATTGATACCAATATTCTTCAAACACATCAAAAATAGCTTAAATATTCAAAATAAAGGGTTCTTAGCACTCTTTAGTTTAGACTTTTCAAAGAGAGGGCAACCCTTCCGAAAAAATAATAATTTATTGCATATCTATAGGCCAAGTTCTTGACACCTTATTTTTTGTAAATTGAATGAACTGTGCAAATCTGATGTCATTAACAAAAAATTTATACGTATATGTAGGGTAATAATTTTTAAATAGGTCGCAACCCCACTAAAAAACTAAAATCTGATTGCACATCCGGATACCATATTCTTTCACTTGGTACCTAATTTTTTAGGTGACCGGTAATAAGATCAACGGAAATAAGGTCAATTGACTTTATTTAACACCCTGGTGCGAAATAAAGTCAATTGACATTATTACCCTTTTAAAAACGAAATAAAATCCACTGACATTATTTCTCTTTCAAACATTAAATTTGCTTAGCTTCGCGGCGGCCCGCGTCAGCGCGCCTCACCGCTTGCGTCGCGCCCTTCCCGGTCTCCCGCCTTGCTGTAACGCAGGTAGATTTATTTTTTTGTATACGGTGAAATAATATTTTTATATATTTTAAACATCGAGGGCTTATATTCAATAAAATACCCTCTATCTGAACACTTTTCACAAAGATGAGATTCTGATATGAAAATCCACCTAAGCTTTAACTGTCATCAGTGATATTAATGCTACCTTCTATAACGACAGGTTAATAAGTCCCAGATGGTTTCTAAAATCACAAATTAGTTTTTGTGCAAATTGCAGATAGAGGGTATTAAGGAATTCAAGCCCTCGCAATTTCACATTTTTATATTTGTAAGTTATTGGAAGCAGGGATGCCAACTTGGCTCAAACCGTGCCATTTCTCCCTATTTTACTTCAAATGGCACTTAATTTTTCAATTTGGGACAAAGTGCCAAAATGACACTTTTGTAAAAAAATAACATTTCAATTCATTTTTGTGAAATCCTTTGCGTGCACTTCTTTTTCTCAACTAAAATTTTCTAATTTATAAAGGCTATTCAACTGGTTTATCTTATTTTATCATTGCACTTTTGTTTGGAAAATGTAGCTTTATTTTATTGCTAAATGTGAATGATTAAAAGGAATGACACCTTTTTTTGACACTTTTGTTTTTGTATTTGGCACATTTTGGCACTTTTTTATCCTCAATATGGCACCTCAAAACTAAAGATAGTTGGCCACCATGATTGGAAGATTTCTGCTGTGTTTTGGGGCAACAACTTGTCTGCAGTAAAANTTTTAAAAACGAAATAAAATCCACTGACATTATTTCTCTTTCAAACATTAAATTTGCTTAGCTTCGCGGCGGCCCGCGTCAGCGCGCCTCACCGCTTGCGTCGCGCCCTTCCCGGTCTCCCGCCTTGCTGTAACGCAGGTAGATTTATTTTTTTGTATACGGTGAAATAATATTTTTATATATTTTAAACATCGAGGGCTTATATTCAATAAAATACCCTCTATCTGAACACTTTTCACAAAGATGAGATTCTGATATGAAAATCCACCTAAGCTTTAACTGTCATCAGTGATATTAATGCTACCTTCTATAACGACAGGTTAATAAGTCCCAGATGGTTTCTAAAATCACAAATTAGTTTTTGTGCAAATTGCAGATAGAGGGTATTAATGAATTCAAGCCCTCGAAATTTCACATTTTTATATTTGTAAGTTATTGGAAGCAGGGATGCCAACTTGGCTCAAACCGTGCCATTTCTCCCTATTTTACTTCAAATGGCACTTAATTTTTCAATTTGGGACAAAGTGCCAAAATGACACTTTTGTAAAAAAATAACATTTCAATTCATTTTTGTGAAATCCTTTGCGTGCACTTCTTTTTCTCAACTAAAATTTTCTAATTTATAAAGGCTATTCAACTGGTTTATCTTATTTTATCATTGCACTTTTGTTTGGAAAATGTAGCTTTATTTTATTGCTAAATGTGAATGATTAAAAGGAATGACACCTTTTTTTGACACTTTTGNAACACAGAATTCTTTCAGTGTTCCTCCGGGGTTTTTGGACATGAACTGTTTCTTCAATTTAATAGTGTTCGCTTTATTTTTGTGGAAACGAAACATGTTTTTCAAGTTATGGATCATTTCTACACTCTTTCTTCAAATATTTCTCGTATTCCAGCTGTGCGCAGGCGTTTAGTTTTTCGCATCGTGTTTTTACATATTCGAGATTTAAATTTTTTTAATAAAATCAATTGATGGTAGTTCATGCTTGTGTGTGGATTAATATCACAACACTGAGGATTTGGCAATAACCTTTTTCATCTACTAAAAAACAAGACTTACGGGGCAATGTTTATTGTAAGAACAAAATTTTTTTCTATGAATCGACATACTTTAAACATTGTTGACGCTATTTCCGTTTTAATGAGGAAATAGCGTCAATGACTTTATTTCCAAATTTTTGTTGACCTTATTTCGCTTTTGAAAAGGCAATAATGTCAATTGACTTTATTTCGCACCAGGGTGGGAAATAAAGTCAATTGACCTTATTTCCGTTGATCATGTTACCTGTCACCAATTTCTTAGTCTACTGAACTTTGAAAAACTTATTATTTTTAGAAAGGCGGCAACCCTGCTCAAAAAGTAATAAATTCTTGAACACCTAGAGGCAAGCCTTTTCACTCCCCATATCACTTTCTGTAATTCAACGAACAGATCTTATAATTTTTTAGACAGAAGCAACCCTATAGAAATTCCAAGTATTAAGGACGATACCCCTGTCAATATAGATTATATAAAAAACAAAATCTTGTCTATATCTGTTCAGTAATTTTCAAGATTAATAATAATAGATTCGCGCTTACACATAAAATTAGTGTTTTGCCAAGCTTCTCCTCTGAATTGTTTCGGGCGGCTTGATGTTGTCGCACATAGGGGAGGGATCTATAGTTTTACTACTTCGACGACTCCGAGCGGCGATAGTATTTTTATCAGAAGCTGTTTTCATATCAGAAATACCTTAAGATGTTTGCCATTGCCTGCCGAGGGCGACCGATATTAGAAAAAAAGGTTTTTGTTTTTTATTTTTTGATGCTGCGTTGAACCGGGTCCTGCTAAATGTAGCGTGCACTGCTAACAACTACCTCACAGCGGCCGCTGATCAAAGATTCGCGTAGTCAAAATATATCGACGTTGCTTCATACTATGTTCAGAAGATAGTAATTTTTAAATAGGTGGCAACCCTACTCAAATAATTAAAGCTTTTGCACATGCGAGGGTCATGCGGCATGACTCATGCCTTTTCATTTGGTATATAATTTTGTAATCTAACGAACGGCGAAAATATTTAAACTTTTTTATAGGTGGCAACCCTACTCACACATTGTACATCAAGCTGCTTAGTCTTTTCGTTTGAGAGTGACGGTGCAGATGGCAACCCTATTAAAACACATCCCTCTCATTTAACACCCCATATTTTATAATCCAACAAACAGTGCGGATCTTATAGCTTTTGCGATTAGCGCGTCAGGGTTGGGAACGCTGCACAGTGTAAGATTTGACCCATCTAGCTGCTTTTAATTCTGTAATTCGAAAACTATTGAAGATAGATTAATGAAATCTCGCACAAGGTACGTTACAAGATAGGCGAAGCTTTTTACAAAAAATTGGTAATTTATAGTTACTGTCACGCCACCCTATTATATAACTGCAATTTTTAAAAATGCAAAAACTGAAATATTTAACTAACTACAAAGGCTAAAATGCCCAAAATTTATATTTAGAATTTCCCTATAACAAGGAATTATAAACTGACAGAAATGGACTTAAAAATAAATATATTTTTTTTAATTATGGGCGTGGAAAATATCGATAAAAAAGTCAAGTTGGGTCAACAAAATTCCGTTATAAGTTCAATATTTCTTGTTCTATTTACAAAAATGGGATACCATTGGAAATGTAATGAATCGGGCTTTCTCTATTCAAAGCAAAAATACAAGAATATGTCTCGGTCGAGATAAAATGCAAATGAATTACTCGAAGAAAATGAAATTCCCAGTAGGCCAGAAAAAAGAAAATTTCATCAAAACCTGCACTTTCCAGCAGCTAAAATTGTGTTGTTTAAAGTCTAAGAGGAGTGGCAAATAAACTGAGATACAAACTTTATCGAATAGTGGCGGATAACGAGTTTTCGGGTCTAATAAAAATAATAATTTGCTAAAAATAAGTTTAAGTCAACATCGTTTTACTTTAACATGAAATACTCAGTCTTCCCAAAAATGTATGTATATTCATTAAAAAGATCATACCTAAAAAAATAAGACCAAAATGATATTTTAGCAATTGTTGCATAAATCACATAACATCGACAAATTAAACATTGAGATTCAGTTTCAAATATACAAGTTTAAATATTATTGCGCTCAGTAATTTTCAAAAATCAAACCCCGTCCCGCCATACACTTTGATTTAAATTTTTTAGTTGTTATTGTTTCGTCTTTATCAGGCATTTCTAAAAACATTCTTGACGTTGTTTTGAAATTTGGCGACATAAAATAATGTAATTAATCTTTTCTAGAATATGGAAATGATACACTGTGCGCTGCACTAAATTTTCAATGCACTGAGCATTTCATTACCACTATTCGCGTAGTGGTAGTGAAATGGGAAATGCATTACCACTAAGTGCATAGTGGTAGTTAAATATGAAATGCACCACCACTGAGGCCCTAGTGGTAGTGAAATATGAAATGCACTACCACTAACCTTGCAGTGGTAGTGGAATTTGAAATGCACTACCACTAAAGCCCTGTTGGTAGTGAACACGATCCAGGAAATAAAGGTCGCGCCATTCGCGGACCGCTAACCCTCTCTTCGTCGATTTGACAGCATCCACCCAATCGCTGACGTCATAAAATACTCTTGTTTACTGTTCACTGTTGCCACCTGGATGCTTTTCGCGCAAAATTTAGTGGGCATTCAAAACGCGAAAATTTGCTTGGTGCGTATTTTGGTGCTTTTGTTTTTAGTTTGAAGACACCAAATTAGAAAATCTTAAAAAAAAAAATGGAAGCAAAATTTATAGCAATCGTAAGTGTGGTAAGCAACTTTACAAAAATTTGAACAAAATCATGGCACAGTGACATAAGCGACAACAAAATATGTGGCAGCACCTTCAATCATGCCAGAAGAAATAATCGACCGTCGTGCAAGAAACATTGATTTTTATTAATTTGATTCGAATCCTTACAATAAAATTATGTATGTATATAAAGTCCATAAAATATACCAATAAAAATTTGGTGCTTTTTCAAATTCAAAACTTGGCAATACTGCCTCTTGTTCGATGCTTCCTCTTTTTCTTGTCGAGTTCGTCTTGCTCTCTCATTCTGGTATTTTTTGACGTCACGGCCAATTGCTCTCAGCTCGATTGGCGCAATCTTGTATTCTATCATTCTTGGGTAGTGAAAATCTCGATATAGTGCAGCGTGCCCAACCCTGTAGCGCGTACAAAGAATCTCGACTTTCCTTTATACTATGAATAGATGAGGACTTTCACAAAAATTTTACATACAACTCGTTGTTAAAATATTTGAATATTTACTATAAACCAGCGAGCCTATGCTCGTGAGCCGGAGCTTATGCATGTTTTATCGCCGACAGCCTCCCATACACACACAATATAAATTTAACGCCGTATTAAAGAAAAGTCGCCGATTGCAATAAATGAGCCACCATATAATTGAGAAATAGATTTAATTTTAGAAAGTGCTACATATTTTGAAATTGTAGAAATTATCGATGGTCAAAATTTAAAAAATTAAGAGAAATATGCGTATTTTTTTAATTTACCCGAGAAAAAATCCCAACAAGCCTAGTCCGGCAATAGATTATTTTACACCATTTTAAATGCCTACATATCCCCTTCTCAGATCATATTCGATCTTTGAAATCAAAAATAGTCATTCAAAAACTCATAAATCTACAAAATGCTATTTTCTGACTTAAATTGACAGGTGACCTCCAAATGACCTTTAAAAAATCTATAAAAATAGGCAATAATATTTCTCAAAAAAACTAATAAAATTGGGAGGTAGGGTCTTGAAATTTCCAAAAAAAAGCATTTACGATTGGCACTCTAATATACACACAGTACCAAGTTGACCAAGCTTTGCCCGGAGTGCATATACTTTTTAAAGTTTTCAAAATTTGGATAGCTTTAAACAAATATTTTGGAAATAAACAAAAAAAGAAATAGGATTTCCATATCTACTAAGTAAATTCCTTACTCCAAAATTTTGGTGGCAACCCTATTCCGAAATACGCTGTAATGAATGGTACATATCTTGAAGGTGTATGTTTACTATGTATACATAAAAAAAATGTTTATTGAGATTAACAAAATAAAAATTGGTATTACAAGGAAGCATGGCAATCCTGATGGAAAATATTTTCTGGCCAAATTTCTCAACAATACCTTTCATTTGATATCCATATTGCGATGTTTTAGATAAATTGTGTGGAATCGGAAATAAGTAGCAACCTTACACTATTATCCTATACATAACATTTTGTGTATAGGGAAAGCATTGTCTAAAAACCTTCTCTTAGTACTCAGGAATAGTAATATTTTACCTTTTTTTCTAAACAAAAAATTAAATAAATATGCGATTCAAAATAGGTGGCAACCTTATTAAAAATATTTTCCATTTGATACACATATTATGATGTTTTAATTAATTTCGAATAGGTGGCAACCTTATACGAGTCTTCTCGGAGATATTGCCTATTCAGATAACCTTAAAATCCAAAACATTATCTGTGTACAAAATTGCATCAAAATCGTTAGAGCCGTTTCCGAGAACCCTATGGATATACAGGGTGTCTAAGAAGTAACGTGCCAAACTTTAGGGGAAGGTAGGTGGGGGGGTGAGCTCACTGATAAACAAAAAATTTTCAGGTAAAAGTGTCACCGTTTTTGAAATATTTACATTTTTTCGAATTTAAAAAAAATCGTGTGTTTTCTTTAACTGCAACTACAAACCGGGCAATACTTAGTAAATTTTTTATGTAAAATACTTCCAGATAGTTGCCTCTCCATACTCAAATGCAATGTAGTTAAAATATATTAAGGAACCATCATAAAATTAGGACTATTTCTGGATTTTTAACTTTTTGGTATCTTCTTCCCCAACTTTGACTATCTCGGGTGAAAAAAAATTTACTGAGCTATAACTTTACATTACATAAAAAAATTGCTCATTTAATAAAGATTTCAGAAAGGTGCCACACTTACTGTTTTGAATAGAAAAAAAAGTTATAGCCGCTTTTGTGGGTAAAGGAGACACGCTAGAATGTATTTAATAGATTTAAATTGAATTTGCTCCTGTTACCGTCAAATGACATGCTAAATAGTACAAAGGTACATTATTACCTGCTCCTGACATTATTTTGTGTTACTTACCGGAATTAGTGAAAGTGGATTTTGTGAAATTGGACCCTTCGAACATTGTGTTATTAATACTATGACAGAGAACACGCAATATACGTCGCATGAATATGCGGATATTCACCTAATTTACGGTGAAGCTTGCTGTAATGCCAGAGCTGCTCAAAGACTCTATGCAGAGCGATACCCCAATCGTCGACATCCGGGTCGTGAAGTATTCGCCCGGACCCATGGAGAAATATATGAAGTTAAGTGATTTTTACACCTTTCTTGTTTGCTTGCTTGTTAACTATCATTTTTCACTTTTTTAAGGTCGCATACCTGGAAGGTGTGCAACGGTAGATGTTGAAGCTGTGTTAGAGGAAGTGGAACTAGGTCCATCGACTTCAGTGAGAATGATGGAAAGACGGACGGGAATACCAAAAACTACAGTTCACAAAGCTTTAAAAGACCATGGATTTCATCCCTACCACATTCAACGTGTTCAGGCTCTACAGGAAAGAGATTACCTGTCGAGGGTTAGATTTTGCTGTGAGCGATAAATCATCATGCAAACGTGATGGTTATTTTAATTAACCTTCACAGTTGGCAGATAGACAATCCTCACGAAATGAGAGAAGATCGTTTGCAGTACCGGTACAAAATAAATGTATGGTGCGGTATTTTTAATTGTCAGATATTGGGACCTGTGGAACTGCCGCCAACGCTCAACTCTCACAGTTATTTAGAGTTCCTTCAGGAACGGCTTCCAACTCTTTTGAAAGATGTACCCTTAAACCTGCGGCGAAGACTATGGTTGCAAAATGACGGGAGCCCTGCTCACTACGGGCGTGAAGTAAGAACTCATTTAGACGAAACTTATCCTCGCCGATGGATTGGACGATACGGGCCAATCACGTGGCCCGCTCGATCGCCAGACCTGAATGCATTAGATTTTTTCTACTGGGGCTGTCTTAAGGACAAAATTTATTCAAAAACAATTCAAAACGAAGAGCATTTGCGGGAACAAATAAATGGCGCTGCTGCTGAGATAGCCCAATTGAGTTTAAGATCTCTAAAAGCGTCTTTTCTTAAAAGGTGCCGAGCTTGTATTAGAGTAGAAGGTCGCCAATTTGAGCATATTTTATCAATAAATGAATACATTTTTCTTCAAACAACTCATGTATATCTTATTTCACGTGAACCCATCCTTCACACAAAATATTGATAGATATAGCCCTTATTATAGACTCTAGTCCGAATTCCGGTAAGTAACATAAAATAATGTCAGAAGCAAGTAATTATGTACCTTTGTACTATTTAGCATGTCATTTGACGGTAACAAGAGCAAATTCAATTTAAATCTATTAAATACATTCTAGCGTGTCTCAGTCCTTTACCCACAAAAGCGGCTATAACTTTTTTTTTCTATTCAAAACAGTAAGTGTGGCACCTTTCTGAAATCTTTATTAAATGAGCAATTTTTTTGTGTAATGTAAAGTTATTGCTCAGTACATTTTTTTTCATCCGAGATAGTCAAAGTTTGGAAGAAAATATCAAAAAGTTAATTTGCTAAAAAGCTAATTTTATGATGGTTCCTTAATATATTTTAACTTCATTGCATTTGAGTATGGAGAGGCAACTATCTGGAAGTATTTTACATAAAAAATTTACTAAGTATTGCCCGGTTTGTAGTTGCAGTTAAAGAAAACACGTGAAAAGGCACGATTTTTTTTTAAATTCGAAAAAATGTAAATATTTCAAAAACGGTGACACTTTTACCTGAATTTTTTTGTTTATCAGTGAGCTCACCCCCCCACCTACCTTCCCCTAAAGTATGGCATGTTACTTCTGTGACACCCTGTAGATTAGCCCTGTTCGCGTACGCACTATCCAGTAAAATCCAGTACTAATTTTACTGTCGTTTCTGCTCTCTCAATTTCCCCTCTTTTGCTAGTTTCTGCCAAGTTTTTGTGTACGAAAACGCCATCCAGTAAAATCCAGTACTCATTTTACTGGTTTTTAATGTATGGNTTTTTTTGTTTATCAGTGAGCTCACCCCCCCACCTACCTTCCCCTAAAGTATGGCATGTTACTTCTGTGACACCCTGTAGATTAGCCCTGTTCGCGTACGCACTATCCAGTAAAATCCAGTACTAATTTTACTGTCGTTTCTGCTCTCTCAATTTCCCCTCTTTTGCTAGTTTCTGCCAAGTTTTTGTGTACGAAAACGCCATCCAGTAAAATCCAGTACTCATTTTACTGGTTTTTAATGTATGGCGTTTTCGTACGCAAAAACTTTCAAGAAACTAGCAAAAGAGGGGAAATTGAGAGAGAAAAAATGACAGCTGAACTTGCAAGTTTTACTGGATTTTTACTGGATAAATTTTTACTAGCAACTATTTGCTCGAAAGAAAAACACCTGATGGCATGATGCTTAATGGAATTTACATTACCAAAAGAATTGTTTATGGTGCTTTTAGAGTTGCGATTTTATTTTTACTTTGAGTGACTTACAGTACTTGCATGAATACTGCAAAATAATGTCACCAATAAGTGCAACACTCGATTACCTGCCGAGAGAGAAAAATATGTTCTTTGGATGTCTCATTCCATCTTTAGTATCATTAAGTGTCAAACTTAAGAAGATGGCACAAGGAGACAATCTGCAACTATTGAAAGGAGTGGCAGTCGCTTTGGAGAGCAAGCTCAGCGACAGATTTTCAAAGTTTTTTACTTTGTTGCCGGAAGCAAGTGATGCTATAGTCATAGTTGCCAACTTGGTGCTTTAAGCACTAGATTTAGTGCTTTTTGAAAATTAAAACGCCAAAACAAATTACTTAGTGCCTAGTGCCTTTTTTAGTGCGTTTTTTGAAATAATATTACTCCGAGATAGTTAAACCCTGAAATAATTTGAAATGCTATAAGCTGTGGTGTCTCATGAAGATGCGGAATTTACAAGAATATACAAATTTATATGCACTAAAATACAACCATGATTGATAAAAAGCTGAAGTTGCAAACCCACCTTGTTGAATTCTATTCGCGTTGAAAATGCTAGTATGCAGGTAAGTTAGGTATTTCTTTTTTTTACCACCTGAATAAAACTTATCATTTCTTGGTGCTGAATCCAAATCTGGCCGTACAATTACTGTAGTACTAGAATTTTTAGATATCCTACCCCCAGATTGCCAAAAACACGGTTTTTTGCGATATTTGAGGTTATATAATGAAAATATCAAATTCTTTGCTCATTTCTACTTAGGGCATTATTTTCGTTCGTTGCGATTCGATTTTTCATTCTCGAGATATACTAGTTTTAATAGTATTTGGGTATTACGTCATAAGCATGAGTCATCATAGCATGTGCATGAGCGAAAACGTTTTGTTTATTGACTTATGTATGTATTCTTGTAAATATTGTTAATTTTTTGCTTTCGTTAAATACAAACTGTTACGACAAAGGCATCTTTTGATTTAAAAAAAAAATTGGTGCTTTTAGTTTGGTAAAACGCTTTTTTCCAAGTTTTTGGTGCTTTCTGAAAAGCAAAAGTTGGCAACACTGGCTATAGTGGTGGCGGTTCTTTCACCAGATGTAAAAATGCGGTGGTTTAAAACGTTAGGCAACAGACTGCCGAATATTTCCGAACCAGACATCCATAATTTAGTCATTCGAGAAATAGAAAACCTATTGGACGCAGATGACAGTGATTAAAGGGAATGTAAAGAACCGTAGTTAAGTGAAGAATTTTATTAATTTGACGGTATTAATTTATTATAAATAAAATAATTCTTGTACTAATACATTTTTTTAGAAACCTCTTGCGATTCATCTGATCGAAATAATAGTGGTAACCGTTCGAATCAGGGACCGAACATAACAGTTATTGATGAAAACTGTCATGGAAAAATTCACTATGAAGGAAATGTTCTACAACTAAGTGAAACATACAAATCGATTTCGTTTTGCACCGAGACTCAAATTTGAAAATAAATTTTGATTTGCAATTTTTATGCAAAATTTAAAAAAAATAACAATTATATTTGATTTTTATATTATAAATCCAAAATAATAATTATTTCTGATTTTTATATTATATGGCTTAGATAGCAGTTATTGAAGAGTTTTATTTGTAAAAGTCATCAATAAAAATCAGTCAGTGACTTTTACTTTTAAAAGTCATTAATATAAATCACTGACCGACTTTTATTTTTTAAATCAATCATATAAAAGCCATTCACATTTTCCGCAGTTAAGAAGGTGTTGGAAAACAAAAGTTTACTACGACTTATTCAAATGACTTTTATAAGTATGATTGAAAAAATAAAGATCAGTGACTGATTTTTATTTATGACTTTTATAAATAAAAGTCTTTGATAACTGTTATTTAAGACATATAATTTAAAAATCAAAAATAACTGTTATTTGCAGATTATTTAAATAAAAATCAAAAATAATTGTTATTTTCGATTTATAAAATAAAAGTCAGAAATAAGGGTTATTTAAAGACTAATTAAATAAAAGTCAAAAAATAATTGTTAAAGAGTGATTTTTTTAATAAAAGTTGTAACTGTTACGGTCCCTGGTTCGAATATTATAAGTGAGCAACTTATCAGAAGCTTATTGAACGAAGCTGACAATAGTCGGGAGTGTTTTATTAAGTATCCGTTGCCGAAAAAAGCTTCGTCGGCACCAGATGGAAAGACTATTTTCTTTCGCTGGTATAATAAGTAGTCCACGTCGACACGTTCTTTCTGATTTTACTTTTGAAAAATTAGTATTGTTAAAGGCTAATATTGAGTACAACTATTGAATCTATGTTTTCTTTAGTATATATTGTAAATTTTCACTACCGCGATCTGGATTTTTTTTGCCCTTGTTACTTGTGTAAAAATCTGTGTTTTGTTAATATTGAAGTTTACTTATTTTTATTAATATTTTGATTCATATGTATGTATAGACTGCAGCGTTAAGCTGTAAATTGTTTTTTCTCATTAAAATCCACTTTATTAAGTAACTGGCAGTGATTTTTATTTATATTTAATAGAAGAAATCTTTAGCACCGATTACAGTAATCCTTATAACAGAAAATACAGGATTACAATTAAAGTAATCGTTTATCGAACGAACTTGGATTACGATTGCAGTAATCGTAATTTTAACTTTTTTTAAATTACAATTACTGTAATCGTAGTCTAAGTCCGTTCGATGAATGATTACTGTAATCGCAATTTTAATCCTTATCGGCCAGCTCTGATCAAAACCTTATCCAGACCGTCGGCACGGCTCTGGTATCTTTCTTTCAAAAATTTTTTATGAACTGAGTAAATTATTAAAAACAGGCTAAGACAAGTACAAATCGTTATGACCAAGATCATTAGCTTAATAGTGTCTAGTGCCTCACTGTGATCAATCAACTCAACATTGGCGTTTGGATTTTTTATCTTAGATTCGTTTCCACCCATTAAAAAATAAATAAAAAATATATAAATTATTATATAATATCAAATAATTAAGGTAATAATAAATTGTTAGTAATAAATGGCCATGTTCAATTGGTTGCCAAAATATTAATAATTATTATTTTGATATTAAATTACCGACTCTCTTTTCCCGTCTGGATTCCTTGCTTACAGATAGAGTCATCATCCTGGTTACTTTTTACCTTAAGTTTTCCATTGTAAATTTGCAACTAAGCTTGTATGAGCCTCTGATTAGCACGTTCAGCGTCATGCAGTTTTTGTTGAGGCTAACCGGTGATGAAAATAGTGACCTCCTGTTCGCGGAAATGAGGTTGCTACTTGGCAATGGACACCAACTTGTTCATTTTGAAGTCGAAACGTTGCCCGGTTGGCGAGGTTCTGTAGCTTTTTTATGTTTACTGCTACGTCAGCTGGCAGCGGTGTACTGCTAGTAATAATTCACCTTGCCACTATAAAAGGGCATATTTCCGCTAGATATGACAGGATCTTTTGACGCTTGAAGGCAGCTTGCCGCTAGATTCGCAAGATCTTTTGCCTCATGAAAGCAGCTTGCCGTTATAAAAGGCATGTTGCCGCTAGTTCAGGCAGGATCGCCAGGTATTAAACGTCAAGAATGGCTGTGTCGTAGCGCCGTCGAGCTCTTATCGAATATTGAATATTTATTACTTATTTATACAATTTTAATTCTTTGATTTCATATTTACTTATAATACATATATATTCTACTTCCTAAATACTAGTAAGTACCTAAACCGCTTAAGTAACCAACATTTTTGGACACCGTGAATTTTTTTATATAATCAGAAGAAAATCCCTCTTTTAAGTACCTCCCCGCTTATTTACCGCAATTTTTCGTGACCCATTTACAATTTTACTTATAATTTTCCTCTTTTAAGTGCTCTTTTAAAATTCCTAAATATTTACGTATTTTCAAACTTGTAACTTGTGTGGAACTTTTAGCCACTTGAAACTTGCACATTATTACACTAAAATTGAATGGGTTATAAAACTGTTTCTCATAAAAAAGTTTGAAATTATGATGAATTTTTTTAAGTGTTGTACAAAATCTTAAGCTTCGGTTTATATGGTATTTGTTAGGGAATCAACTGCATTTTAATTGATTGAAAAACCTTAAAAATTAATAAATGAACATAAGTGGCAAACAATAACTTTGACTTTTTAAACAATTTAATTCTTGTAAAAATAATATACCATTGCACTAAATATTTTTTTAATAAAGTTTTTTTTTACTTGTTAATGTGTTTAAATAATGCTACGATTTTGGTTTTAAACTATGTATACTTCATTAAATGTTGTTATTCAAGTAGTTATGTAAGTTAACAAGAAGATGTAACTACATCAGTAATTAAGTTCGCTAAGTACCCGCATCGAGGTACTTAAATATATAATAATAATGAATATGTTTTTTAGTCTCATATCGTAAAGCGATATTAATGAAAAACAGAATAAAATAAATTTAAAAAAAAATCCCACCGGGAAGTAAGACTTCCACCATAACAAAAATTCTGAAGCAGATCCTGAAATAGCGGACAGCAATCAAATCCTGTGACAAACAGATTCCTGAAAAACGGAATAAAAGAAACCAACGAACACCACACTGGATTTACGAAGAAAACGGCAAAAGTTTTTCGACTTATCACGTCCATTGTCGAACATCGACTCCGAAATGACAACACAAGAGATCGCAAGCCTGAGAGCACAAATCGCTGCTCTGACCACAACGCTCACTGAAACCCAACTGAGAATGAATTCCTTCGAAACCTACGCAACACCTAACGTCACAGTCACCAACCAATACCAGGACTGTACACCAAACATCACCGATGCGTCACAAATCAACTTAAAAATATTCAAAACATTACCAATCTTCACAGATGACATGAACCATTATAGGTCATGGAGAAAACTTGCCTGGACACACATAGAAAACATCAAGAAGTACGCTACTACACCCACGTATTGCACGGCACTCTCGATTGTACATTCGAAAATTCAAGGAGAGGCGACCGATATTTTAATAAACCACAACACCAAATTCAACTTATATTCTATAATAAACCGTATCGATTATACTTATGCGGACCAGAGACCTCTGTATGTGTTGCTCGAAGGAATGAAAAGTATAAAGCAGGGAAAAAGGACGTTGGCAGAGTTCCATTTCGAAGTCAGCAAGTCACTTAATCTTGCACTCACTAAAGTTGAGATGGATAGCTCAGGAAATCCCTCAGCTATGAAAGAATATGCGAACCAGGACGCTGTAGNTATACTTATGCGGACCAGAGACCTCTGTATGTGTTGCTCGAAGGAATGAAAAGTATAAAGCAGGGAAAAAGGACGTTGGCAGAGTTCCATTTCGAAGTCAGCAAGTCACTTAATCTTGCACTCACTAAAGTTGAGATGGATAGCTCAGGAAATCCCTCAGCTATGAAAGAATATGCGAACCAGGACGCTGTAGGGACATTCATTCTCGGTCTGAACAGCAAATATACCAGCGGCACCCTCTATAGCCACAATCCGAAGGACTTAGAAACCGCTTACGCTATCGCAAGTACGATATCCCATGATAATGTGAACTCACAATTCGACGTTCCGCAATACAGTCAGCACAGACAATATAATACATCGCAGTATCAATACCCAAGCAGAAAATATCACGAGGAACCACAAAGGTACAGACGTGCAGGTGCAATACAATCAAACTGCACCCAGGCAACAGCACCAACCAATGGACGTAGATCCATCACAGCCATACACGAGATCCGTAAATTATAATAGGAATCATTCCGCACCACAACAAAACACTGACCATCAATCTTTAATCTTCTCCATATGAGAAAAAAACCCAAATACAAAATTAAAAAGATGGAAAAATTTGATTGAAGAATATGGTGCAAAACTCGTTTACAAACCCGGACATCCGAACGTTGTCGCTGATGCACTTTCTCGCCAGCAAATAAACAACACTGTAAATTCTGATGACTCCCAACATTCAGCACAAAGCTCCCCAAGACAAAAACTCAAACGAGTAAACTCCTTTAGAAATCAAATTATTGTAAAACAGTCAGATCAGAACCCCGTCGAAATATCCTCACAAAACATATTTTCTAACAGCCGACATACGCTTTTTTTTAACACCAAACCTGAATTGCTAGACAAACTAAAAAATATAATTAGACCAAATGTAATTAATGCTCCGCAAATAGACGAGCAAATATTATTTTACGTCGAAAACGACATTATCGACACATTTCCAACTGTATCGATTGTACTAGCGCAAAAATTGGTGGACGACATCACCGCAACCGAACAACAAGAACAAATCATACAAGACACACACAGACGTGCTCACAGAAACTACAAAGATAACGCACAGGAAATTTCGCTCAGATACTACTGACCAAACATACGTGACGCTTGTTAAAAAGAAGTACAGGGCTGCGAAATCTGCCTCACAAACAAGTATGAACGCCGACCAAATAAACAACCAATAGGTTCAGCACCAATACCGAACGAGCTAGGCGAATAAATACACTTAGACTTATTTTTTATGAGCAATAATATGTACATATTAGTTCAACCGACAAATACTCAAAATTCTGCCATTTGAGACAAATACCATCAAAGAAGGACACATACAAATACGTTGACGAGATACTATCACAAATATACCCAAATGCAAAGTTTGTAATGACTGATAATGAGTCAACATTTACTGGCATATGTGCACAACAAATATACAAGCGACTACAAATAACGCATACCAAAACTCCCGGCTATCATTCGACAACAAACGGTCAAGTTGACCGAACGCAATGCACGATAATCGAACTGGCGAAAGTTTTGGCACACCAACACAGTTCAGCACCTGATGAACAGATATTCGAAGCAGTCCGACAATACAACAAGACAATCCATTCTGTGACCAACGAGAAACCTCGAGGACGTGTTCTTCAATGAAAGGGGGTATCCTGACATCAAAGAGCGTCTTCAACAAAACCAAGAGAGGGTTTTGCAATACAACAACCGCAATCGCAAACAGCTGAACTACAAAGAAGGAGACGTAATATATTCAAAAACGCATAGACGGAACAAAAACGTAAAAAATACGCGAAACCTACAGTCAAAAAAGACAACGGAGAAACAATAACGACCAATAAAAGAGTCATTATCCATAAGTAAAATATCAGAGTAAAGGCATGTACGGAATAGTATTTACCTTACTTTTCTCTATCGCACTCAGTGACAATATAATAGATTTAACCAATAGGAAATATGTACTAGTAGAAACAGATCCTGTTTACTTTATCAGGATACAGCTTTCTTGTATCACATATCTAATCTTTCAAAAATAATCGCGCCATACGAAAGTATAATGAAATCATCATACAATCTAGAAAACCAACCCGAAACTCAAATTTTAGTGAACAAAATCGAAACTCTGGTAAATCAACTCATTCCAAATATTTATAGACCCAAAAGATCACTTAACTTTCTTGGCTCCGTGTTCAAATTCATCACTGGCACACCACAAATCAAAACTTCACTCAATATGCTAATAGATAATAATAAGCAAAAAAACAATTAATTCACAGTTCGAAAGAATACTCGAAACCCTTGATCCCAAAGCAATAACCGAAGTTTATAATGAACTCCAGTCAATAACGAACACTATAAAATTTGCGAAAACTAATAATTTTTATTCTGGCACATTAAATTTGAAAGATGTGTACGATATTATAAACCACGAAAAGTTGGATCTTCCAATAATTAATATATTAGAATATGCCGACATTCATATCTGTTACCTATAACAAGCTATTGTAACAATATACAAATATCGTATCCTTGAAACTAAATGTAGCCTATTTAATGTCCTTTAGCACATAAGCATGGTAAAATTAATTTAGACCCTAAGATCGCAAAATGTAACGATTATCAAAGAATGTCTAAATGTAAAAATTATATGGGTAACTTTATTTGTAAATCAGAACCCTCTGACAATTGTACTATAAAAATATTAGAATACAAATCAGCCCAATGCGAAACAATCCATGAAAATAATGCTCCACTTCGCATCCTAGAGAATGGATACATTTTGACAGATAACCAGCATACTTGGAACAACATGCATATATCAGGCCTTAAATTGATACACTTTAACGAATCCACAAACATCGATAATATCACGTATTACAATCATCAACGACACCTCAAAGAAATCATACACAATCAACATAGCCAAAAACTTGAAGTACTCCGCATCCTTTCCTCAAACTCAATCTACAAATTCAGCAATATCCAAAAACTCTCAACATTTTTGATAGCTATTGAAGAAAACCCAGTACATACTACGTTCTTCATCATAACGGGATTCCTTACTGTAGTAGTCATCACTTATGGTATGGTACACCTCTGCCGAAACCAAGAAAATAGAAGAATGCTTCACAGACAAAGGAAAATTGACGAATTATACGGAATCGAAATGAACCGTGTTCAACAGCAACTCGTAGCAGCGTAGCGAGGACGCTCCGTTTTAAGGAGGAGGGTAGTTAACGACATAGCCTCACTGCAGGTCACATACATCATGATAAGCGCTTACTTGTAAACAACATCTAAACAATAGAACTTGTTTTGACATGCATTATCACGAACTGCAATGGACAAACACTGCAACAATAGAAATGCACTATCACTACAACAAACAATAACAACCCAAATAGTTATCTACTAGTAAACAGTAAACAACAGGCATCTCAATAGTTATTGCGATAACAACCGACGCATCTCAATAGTATAAGTAGCACTAAGATTTATGTAAACAAGTCAGTCTAAAGAATGTAATTAAAGAACTCGCACTTCAGCGTAGTAAATAAATATATTTTTTAGTCTCATCGTAAAGTGATATTAACTCGCGCCTATGTACCTCAAAAAGCTGAAATTTTTCATGAGGTACTTAAGCGGGTTTTACTGTATGTATTTCTGATATGTTGGCATTTACATATTTAAAAAGTTGCATGTACACATGCAAATACACATCGTTTAAGAACACTTTTAACGAGAGCAAGTGCATTCAGACAACATTTCCCATGGGAAAAGTCGTAATGCTTTACGTGCGTGATAAATAATGTAATGTATTTGTTATGAATTCTAGATTATATTATTGTTTAATATCTAATCTAATGTATCCAAAAAGTCGCAGCAAATTCATATTAAATCGCATTCTTTCCTGCATTACTGGTAATGCAAAATTGAATGCCACACTTTTCCGCGAACATCGCCTTGGGAAAAATAACGCATTTTCGAATGTGAAAACGGCAGTTATACTAATTATTTTTTCGATTACTATACATTACATTTTCCCACTGCGTTACTTTGGAAAAAGAATCTTGTCCACCACCAAAAGTAAACATCAAGGCTATACCATAAAAAGATACAGTAAAACCCGCTTAAGTACCTCATGAAAAATTTCAGCTTTTTGAGGTAATTATGCGGGTTGGGTACTTAAAAGAACTCGCTTAAGTACCTCGAGGTAATTAATAATTACTGATTTAGTTACATCTTCTTGTTAACTTACATAAATAAATCCTTGAATAAAACATGAAAATTTAATGAAGTAAACGTAGTTTAAAACCAAGATCGTAGCATTATTTAAACACATAAACACTTAAATTAAAACTTTATTTCAAAAAATATTCGAAGCAATGTTATGTAATTTTTTCAATAATTCAATTCTTTGAAAAGTCCTTGATTATACATATTGTTACATGCATACAGTGTTGAACATATCATTTCAAATTCAAAATGATATTGTTTTTCGCTTAAGTTTATTTATTAATTTTTAAGAGGTTTCAATTAAAATACAGTTCATTCCCTAAAAAATACCATATCAACCTAAGCTTAAAATTTTGTAGAACACTGGAAATTCATCAAAATTTCAAATTTTTTTTTCAAAGTGTTTATACCCCATTCAATGTTAAAGTGGCTATAAATTACTATTGATTTTTAAGATTTTTTTTTGCCGAAGGTGTTGCGGTTTTCTCCATATAAAAATAAATTGTGTATATTAATTATATGGAAGCAAATGCGACAAAAGAAATTCTAAAAAATCAATGGTAATTTTTAGCCACTAGAGACTTGGATGTCTGTACACTGATGGTGGCAATTGATATCGATTGTAGCGCTGCCACTGAATTTCAAAATGTTAATATTTTAAGAAATTTGTTAAGAGCACGTAAAAGGGCAAAATTATAAAAAAAATGGTAAATGGGGTTCGAAAAATTTAGGTACTTAGGCGGGTTGGGTGAATAAGCGGGGAGGTACTTAAGAGAGGGATTTACTTCAGATTGCATTAAAAAATTCACGGTGCCCAAAAATCTTCGTTACTCAAGCGGGTTAGGTACTTAAGCGGGTTTCACTGTAGTGTCAAGTACCTTGGGATGACAGTAGATAGGACACATACCTGGAAAAAGCATATAGAAAATAAAATATCTCAAGCGAAACTCAAACAAGCAAGCCTTCAACGATTTATAGGACACAAATCTAAATTAAGCCTAGATAAAAAGATGTTGCTTTTTAATATGATGACTAAACCATGTTGGGCATATGGAGTCGAGCTTTGGGGCACAGCGTGCAATTTCATTTTGAACAGACTACAAAGACTGCAGTCAAAAATTTTACGCGCAATATGCGGAGCCCCGTGGCACATTAAAAATACGAATATCCACAAAGATCTTAATGTAAATACGGTCCATGAGGACATAAGAAAGCTAAGCACCAGTTACTCAGCACGGCTAATGAAACACCCAAATCGACTATCAAGAGATCTTCGTAGCCCGAGATATACTAGCAGGCAAAAAAAATGATTTTTCCGATAACATCAAATGATGCGCAATAAAATAAATTTGTATACTCGCATTATATAAATTTCGAACCAGCCTACTAGATTGTAATTACTTAAATATAGAGAAGCGAAGGCGCGTCGTGGAAACTTGTCCAGGCAGGGCGACTCTGGAACTCGTGCTTTCAGACCGCCTTCCCAGCACGATATCCAGCGATTCTGCTGCTCAGAATCTTGTCCATTCCGGCAGCCGCAACAAATGCAATAAATATATATGTAAAAAATTTGAATTTTTAAGCATTGCCGCAGAAACTTTAAATATAATGTTAGTTTGTAAGATTTGAAAACTTTTCGTTAGTTTCGAAAGAAAGATTCAATAAATAAATACATATTATAAAAAAAAACACCTGCTGTGCCAGCGTTATTATTGCATTTAATTCCACAACACCCAAGTTATAAAACTGTCCTACCATTCACTGCTACCGCGAGCAGAGCCGCGGGCTCAGGCTAGTTCTATCTATATCTATACTAATTATATAAAGAGAAGTCCCTTTTTTTTGTAACAGGTAATCTCGCGAACGGCTGCTTCGATTTTCATGAAATTTTGTATACAAATAGCTTTCGGTAACCACCATGTTTTAGGCTAAAAAAATTGTACTTTTTTCGGGTAGGTGGTCCAGGGACCGGTCTATTCGAAAAAATCTTATTATAGTCCGATTTGCTTAAAATTTAGTACGTAAGTAGCTTTTTAGCATATATTAGCATATATGACCCATTTTTTCCGGGAAGTGGTCCAGGGACCGATCTATTCCAAAAAATCGCATTTATGGTCCGATTTTTTTAAAATTCGGTACGTAAGTAGTTTTTTGGCATATATTACGATATATGGTCAATTTTTTCCGAGAAGTGGACCAGGGACTGATCTGTTCGAAGAAATCGTATTTATGGTCCGATTTGCTTAAAATTCGGTACGTAGGTAGCTTTTTAGCATATATTAGCATATATGACCCATTTTTTCCGGGAAGTGGTCCAGGGACCGATCTATTCCAAAAAATCGCATTTATGGTCCGATTTTCTTAAAATTCGGTACGTAAGTAGTTTTTTGGCATATATTACGATATATCCATTTTTTCCGAGAAGTGGACCAGGGACTGATCTATTCGAAAAAATCGTATTTACGGGCCGATTTGCTTAAAATTCGGTACGTAGGTAGCTTTTTAGCATATATTAGCATATATGATCCATTTTGTCCGAGAAGTGGACCAGGGACCGATCTGTTCGAAGAAATCGTATTTATGGTCCGATTTGCTTAAAATTCGGTACATAGGTAGCTTTTTGCCTGGATAAGCTTATAGATTCCTGTTTTCCAATTTTCATGCAATTTCGAATATAAATAGCTTTATGTAACGACCATATCAAGGGGCGAATTCGTCACTAGGCTAGATTTTTTGCGCCAATCAGAAACAACGGATACTGTCAAAATATAATTATAATATATAATATATCTCAACTAATATATATTTAGAAAGCCGTTTGTTAGTTTTCGCAAGGCTCGAGAGCGGCTGAACCGATTTTTTTGAAACTGCCACCTGCCGCACGTGTCCCAAGGATGGTTTTAGGCTGAAAAAAATCTATATGTAGAGGGGGCGTGGCACTTCCCATACAAACCGAATTTCTCATGCTACATATCTCTGAAAGTGTGCATGGTAGAGTTTTGGAAATTGGTATGGAGATATACGAAATCAATCGCATACCCTTGGAGAAAAATTTTAGCTATTGTAAAAAGGGGTGTGACATCTCCCATACAAACCGAATTTTTCATACTGCTTATCTCTGGAAATTTTTTGGTAGAGTTCTAGAGTTTTGTATGGAGATGTACGAAATAAATCGCATACTCTTGGAGAAAAATTGGAACTATTGGAAAAGGGGGCGTGGCATCTTCCATACAAACCGAATTTTTCATACTGCCTATCTTTGGAAGTGTTCATGGTAGAGTTCTGGAACTTGGTATGGAGATATACGAAATCAATCGCATACTCATGCAGAAAGAGGGCAGCTGTTGGAAAGGGGGGCGTGGCTAGTCCCATATAAATCGAATTTTTATACTGCATATCTCTGAAAGTATTCATGGTACAGTACTGGAACTTCGTATGGAGATATGTATATAGTTGAAATCAAGCCCATACTCATGGAGAAAATTTGGGCTATTTGAAAAGGGGTGTGAGGCCTACAAACCTACCGACCTTTAGCTATCTTTGAATGAATTTTTTTATTCTTCTGTAGGTGTGTTTGTGAGTGAAATCCTCCTAAATGGTTGTACGGATTTTAACGAAACTTTTTGTGTATTTGAGTGGGTCTCTGGATGGTTTAGTTTCACAATTTAATCCGACAGTTGGCGCTGTAGTTGAGTTATTACTAAAAATCTTATTTATGATCCGATTTGGCTAATGTTTTAAATATGTATGCAATACTATTGCAAAAACGTGCTGCCAAGTGGTGCTGAAGTCGAGCTATTACTAAAAATAGCCAAGTGAGAAAAGGGGCCGTGAAGGTCAGATTAAATCGACCTGTTGCACCATTGAGTATATCGAACGCTCCTGCGTTGCAATTGGCCCAATGGATGTGATTTTCCAATATTATTATGCGTTCAAACTTTTAAGGTATTTCGTCTGAAATAAGTATATGTATATTGCATTTCTGTAGAACAATGATTCCCACCCATTTTGAAATTGCCACCTACTATACTGTAAAGCTTCTAGGACATTCACTATAGAACCGGGTCATTGTTGCCGCCAGGGAGTGAAGAGGAAAAAATTTATTTCGCTTTGCGAATAACCGTGCTATGAAATGCCGCACAACTGGTGAATTTCAAGAACGGATATAAAACTATGTTCCCATTGGCGTAATTTAGAGGTCAATCTTAATTTACGCATAAATTAATTACAAACTAAGTAATTTCGCCTTGTAAAGTCTCTCAGTAAATTAAAATGAAAGTACGTAGTTTATCTGAAACCAAGAACCAAAGCACGAACAAATCAGTGTCGGCTCTAATTTTATCTATAATAATCGAAAAAAAGTATTGTCCCACAACTGATATGTCATTGTGTTTGGACGTTTTTGTTTTTAAATATCGCGCGTGGTAGTTTGTAAAATATTTCCAGAAGCTTTCTCTTTTGATCACTCATCTAAAATCTAAAAAACTACCACAAACAACTCAGAATATAAAAATATACGCAATTACTCACATTCGCGATCTCTTTTCGTTAAATAAACAATAACATGGGGTTGCTACAAAGCTGTCAAGACAAATAAAGAAACGCGTGTATGAACGCACTTAATTTAGTGAGGTATTTTAAACGAAACTAAGTATTTTATGTTGGTAATGTGAACTAGTTTAACACTTTCCTTAGGTTATTTAAAGCGGCAAATAACCACCAAACCTTAATCTTAGCAGACAAATGTGCCAATGGAAATCGTAAACGTGAATTGTTGGTAAAAATGTTGGACCAAAAAGTTTCAATAAAATATATAAACATTTTGGGCGGGACGAAGTTCGCCGGGTCTGCTAGTAATAAATACATACATATGTATCTTATACGACGTTTCCACGATTCGTAACTCGCTCTCCCATTCGTCATTCGCCATCCAATTGCCTACCCTTCGGATTACGTAATTCGCCATACAAAATTTTGAGAGGGAATTACCTCATTTGTAGGTAATTCAGATCGAATTACCATGCGAATGACGAAGGAATCAGTGCCGTCTCTAATATTTATCGGATATATATAGAAGTTTTTACGGCACTTTTCCTAGCTGCTGGAAAATTATTTAATAAAATAGTCTCTATATAAAATGAAATCTTTTATAATAACTTGCATTTTTGCTCAATGTTCGATAATTGCAGTACACAAAAATAATAATAAATAGCGAAGAATAGAACAAGTAGTCGAGCTGCCAAACGAGTTACGAATGTGGCGTGGAAACAGGGTAATTTTCGAATTACTTAGCGAATTACTTAGAGAGCGAATTATGAAGCGTGGAAACATCGTATTATATCAATCGAAGTCTTCAATGGGGAGAATTTGGTTAAGCTATGTTATAAATAATTTCAATAAAATCGTTAACAACCTATATAATGTCGATAAATTAGTAAATTTCCAATTTATATTGTATCGTTATTTTAATAAATTTCAACTCAATATTATATCGTTAATTTAAAAAACTTTAAGTCTATTATAGAGTCGCCTGACAAACAGTTAACTTTGAATGAAATTTACAACTGGTTTCAAAACACATTTTGCTATTTTCGGCGCAACGCTGCAACCTGGAAGGTACGTACCAGAAGTAATATAACTAATAACTGAAAGCATACATCTTATGTATATTGGATAAATATTGATATGGTTACTACTTATATATATGCTTATAAGTTTTCTTTACCTGTACAAAAAAAACAAACATAATTACTGAGCCGTATGCATATATGTACATATAATCTTATAAAATATTTAATTAAGCATATGGCTATGTTTATTCATAACACAGGCCAACAAAAATGGGAAACAATTTTGTAACCTAAAATGTTAAAGCTGTTTTTGATAGACTTTTTCATGCTGATTACGAATCCGTAAGTAAAAAGTTTCCATCACTGATAGTCATTTATTGAACAATAACAAAATACTGAAGTATTTCTTTCAATAGCACAATACTCCAGTATTTGTTATTGTTCAATAAATGACTATCAGTGATCATCAAGTCAAGGTGCTCGAATGGTATTTTCAGGGAGTAGTTCTAGGGGAGAGTTCTAGCTTTAATTTGAACCGAAGTGTAAGGTTGCATCACCTTTTGTTTTTTTGCTAGAGCTTCTCAAATATTGCAAAAAACGCGATTTTTTGATACTTTGACAACGTTTTTCTCTGGACGTGATGGAAACTTTTTACTTACTGATTCGTAATCAGCATGAAAAAGTCTATCAAAAACAGCTTTAACATTTTAGGTTACAAAACTGTTTCCCATTTTTGTTGGTCTGTGTAATTAATGACGGATATGTAGAGATATAACATATGGCGTACATAGTAATACCATCGAGGACTTACGATTACACTATGCATGCATAACAATTCTTACATTAAATGTATATCGATTTCGCAACAAAAATTGCGGCAACGTGGCCATTGGTCCGAAGTCAAAAGAGTTTTTATAGGATCACAGAATTATTCGCAGAAACTTTACGCATTCGAATGCTTGCAAAAATTACGAAGAAATCGGTATCACCTAGGATCGTGAAGAAAAATTGTACCCATAGCAAAAAGCATGTAATCCCCATTCGCTTTGAAACTTCACAAGTAATAATACCGGGCTGTGTGAGATTTTTTTTAAATTAAAACGAGAGAAAACTCTGCAGGATACTAATGTGCCTACAGTTAATTTAATAATCAGAAAGGTGTGAATGTGCAGCATTTCCCGGATACAAGCATTATCGAAAATGCACACGATATTGAAGTCCTTGGTTATATGCATTACCATCTACGTAACTCACACCAACCGAACGACTGCCATCAATTATTACATTTTCATTTAAAACAAGAACACATTGAGGTTTAATTTACTAACTGACTTCAAGAGGAGGGAGAGGTTATCAGTACGTCGGAATATTTTTATTTACCGTATAACTTTATGGCCTTATTCATAAAAAATAAAGTAGCTTTATAAAAGGTTTATTAGTGAAAAATGTTTGAAAACGTCAATTTATAAAGCTCTTTAAACCTACTTCATTTTTTATGAATAAGGCCATTAAACTACAAGAACCGATTCCGGTAATTCTTATTGAATCATGAAGAAATTAACGGTAATCCTAAATTTGTATATGAGAATGGAAATCGGATTTGTTTTTGATTAAAAATTAGTTTTTTTTAAATAAATATATGTATGTTTAACTAAATTAAAGATAGTTTTGTATGCCATTATCAGGGATCATGATATTTTCCTTTTTTGCCTTTGTCGTCTATAATTAAGTGAATTAAAATTTTTTCAAAACCTGTACATATATTAAAAATAAAAGCCCTACTGCCAAACTGGTGTTGGAAAAACTCAAAGCCGTTTTTTCAGCCAACGAAGATTTGGAGGCAAAAGCAGGGGTTGATAAAATAGTAGAGGGTGTTGGAAAAACTCAAAGCCGTTTTTTCAGCCAACGAAGATTTGGAGGCAAAAGCAGGGGTTGATAAAATAGTAGAGGGTGTTGGAAAAACTCAAAGCCGTTTTTTCAGCCAACGAAGATTTGGAGGCAATAGCAGGGGTTGATAAAATAGTAGAGGGCGATGTTCTATATATTTCAGAGACTGAAAATTAAAGTCTTTGACATCAAAAAGGCATTAGTTTCATCTCCCATTACAGATTGTGGTTCCTCCATGATTTTTTAAAAATCTGACCTTTATCATTTTGGGCAAATAATACCGATTAATTGTGCTTTTTATTTTTTCAGGCAAAAATAAAAGTCAAAGTTACAAATCAAGTATTCCAGAGTTGTGTATTTTCGAATGTGATAGTTTTGAAGCTCCTTTCTATATTATAATAACCCTCTTATACACAAATACCACGGTTAGCTCAAATTTTATTAGAAATGTTAAAATAAAGCTATTAAAAATTTATATTAATTTACCTCATTCATTTTTCTCTTTTTAACCAACTTCAAGATTTTTATACCCGAGCGCACTTGTGCACAAGGGTATATTAATTTTGTTCACATAACGGTTGTTTGTAACAGCCAAAACGAATCGAGATAGATATAGACAAATGTATACATAAATGATCAGGATGAAAAAAGAAATCGATTAAGCCATGTCTGTCTGTCCGTCCGTCTGTCCGTCTGTCCGTCTGTCCGTCTGTCCGTGTACACGATAACTCGAGCAAAAATTGAGATATCTCAACGAAATTTGGTATGTAGGTTTCCCTTAATCCAAGGTAGGTTGGTATTGAAAATGGGCGAAATCGGACTTTAACCACGCCCACTTCCCATATAACGGTAATTTCCAGAAATACGAAAACTGCGATATTTTAGTAACTACTGAAGATAATTCACTCAAAATTGATATTTACAATAATTTTTAGACGAAAAATAAGAATATTATAAATTTTTGGAAAATGGGCGTAGCCACGCCCACTTATGGTTACATGTGTATATCTTGGTAACCGCTGCACCAATTTCTTCCAAACTTGGCACAGTTGTTGGCCTTGGTACAGCATAAAAAACCGCCGAAACTTTTTAAAATCGGACAATAACCACGCCCACATCCCATATAACGGTAATTTAGAGAAATACAAAATCTTCGATAAATCAGTAAATATTGAAGCTAATTTATTCAAAATTGATGCTTGCAACAATTCTTTACCAAGAAATACGTTTATGGTAAAATTTTGGAAAATGGGCGTGGCACCGCCCACTTATGATCACATATAAGTATATCGGTAACCGTTCTACCAATTTGTACCAAACTCGGTGTGGTTATTGTGCTTGCCACATATAAGCAAAACGTTGAAAATTATTGAAATCGGACTAAAATAACGGCCGCTTCTCATGTAACGGTAAATTTCAGAAATGCTTGAAACTTCAATATTTCGAAATTGAAGGACGCTAATTTACTCAATATTGATACACCTCGGCTTACCATCTAGCGGAAGGTTTCGGAAAGGTGAAAAAACATATATTTAATACTTGCGCCGGGTATTTAATGTTCGGCTCCGCCCGGACTTAGACTTTCTTACTTGTTTTATGTATGTTACCGCATAACTTTTGAGCACATTAACCGATTTCGATAATTATTTTTCTGTTGCATGAGGGGAGGTCATAATACTAATTTGGCTTAGATCCGATTGGATCACGAAGAAACGGTAACGGTACTTCTAAATTTTTATATGAGGATTGAAGTCGGTTGTGCTTTTTGCTTCA
The DNA here is from genome assembly GCF_001687245.7 of Rhagoletis zephyria. Lineage (NCBI taxonomy): Eukaryota > Metazoa > Arthropoda > Insecta > Diptera > Tephritidae > Rhagoletis > Rhagoletis zephyria. Next base: position 99,749 of record NW_016157625.1, on the reverse strand, counting down.
AAATTACTTGTTATTGTAGCAATTGAGTTGTACCGAGCCCTACAGAGGAATTTATATTGCATAAAGTTTATTATGAGCTTATTGAAGAGTTAAAATACAAATTTGTTAGTTCCCTTAATTGCATGCAAATTTTAAAATACGACTTCGTCTTTACACCAAAATCGTAATTTTTTCATTATTTTTGACTGACTTCAAAAAAAGGAGGATGTTATCCATCCGTCGGAATATATTTTTTTATATACATATTGTAGTGTCAAGAAAACCCGCGCTGGTTGATTATAAATCCAAGACTGACTTTTATTGAAGTAATCCAAATATATGTAAGCTAATACATGCATTATAATGTTGTAAATAGAAGTATGTATATATACATGTGTATGGGATATTAATATGCGATGGTATTTATGCGTGATTATAAGAGACATGACATCCGTCGTTTTTTACAAAATTCAAATTAGTTCAAAATTTACATTCAACATTCAAGTAAGTAAAGAAATAATAAATGAATAAAATGGTTATGGTTTTCTTCTCATGAGTAGCGACATCGTCAGGCTCCATATCGTTCAACTGGTCGAATTATCCGTCCATACCTATTTAGATTTGACAACGGGTTCAATTTCACGCTGTGGTGAGCTCGCTTTACAGATAATGTTAGAGTTATCAGGTTCCTCCAGCGCAGATCGGTTTTCTAACTCTTTATTAGATGATCGTGGATGAACAGCCACTTCCTTTTGCGTAGGTATAGTCGAAGTCGTCGGATGGATAAAGCTTTCCGTCGTCAGTCCGTACATAAAAGGAACGCGGTGAAGATGCCTTTTTTGCAGCTATGCCAGTCACCCACTCTCTATGCCCAGTTTGTAAGCGAACCTTGTCTCCAATAGAAATTGACGATGACTCTTTAGCGTGTCTATCAAAGTGCTGTTTAGTTTCATTTCTAGCAGCCAATAACTTTTGCGGTATTTCGTGTATAATTTTTGGTTTGAGAGTTTCTTTAAGCGTTGGAAGCAATGTGCGTGTGTGCCGGTTCATTAGGCGTTGAGCTGGGGATCTCAGTTCCGCACTACGAGGAGTGTTGCGATGGTTAAGAAGTGCCATATATATATCAGAATTGTCTCTTGAGCACTTGTAAAGTAAACTCTTAGCCGTTTGCACGTACCGCACTGCTAAACCGTTTGACTGCGGATATTTGGGGCTGGATGTTTGTGGCTGAATGTTCCACTGTGTGAGAAAATCTCTAAACTTCCATGAAGTGAATTGCGTTCCATTGTCGCTTTCCATAGTCGCTTGAATACCGTGAACTGCGAACCATTTCTTTAGGTGAGTTATAACTTCTTCTGACGATAAATTTTTTAGCTCTACAAAGTCAAGGAAACCAGAGTAACTATCTACAATCAAAAGATAATCTTTATTTTTGAATTTAAAGATGTCGACTGCTACTATCTCCCAGGGCAATGAAGGGATATTTTTTAAAATGAGAGGTTCTTTCGTTTTTGCTGTCTGATAGCTCTGACAGACACGGCATGATTGGACGAACTCAGTGATATCTTTTGACATGTGAACCCAAAACATTAGTTCTCTTGCTCTTTGTAGTGATCGTTGCACTCCTATGTAGATGTCCCTGGTGAATTTTGGATAACATATCTTTCTGCATAGATTTTGGAACCATAATTTTATTACCTTTGAGCAAAACACCATTTTCGTAAAAAATTTTATATAGGTAATTGTTTTCTATTATCAGGCCATCCATCTTGGCAGATTTTTATTAGCTCTTGCAACGTTTTGTCCTTTCTAGTTTCTTCCGCTAGTCTCTTTAACGACCTCTCGCCGACATCAAGAGCTTCACAAACGAATGTATCGTTGGAGACATCTTCAGCAATAGGGACATTTGAGCAATCACGGCTTAGTATATCCGCTAAGGTGAGATCCTTGCCTTTTTATAGATCACCAGCGGATCAAACTGCGAAACTCCAAAAGAATTTTCTGTAACCTACTAGGCGCACTTTCGATTGGTTTTTTAAAGATTATTTCTAAAGGCTTGTGGTCTGTTTCTTTTATCAATCTTCGACCAATTATGTACTCACGAAATTTTTCGCATCCAAACTTTATTGCTGTGGCCTCTTTTTGAATCAGAGGATATAGCTGTTGTGATGCTGTTAGTGCCTTTGAGGCGTACGCAACTGGCTGATCATCTTGCAGTAATACTGCGCCTATACTTGAGTTGCTTGCATCTACCTGCAATTTGACGTCGATATTTGGGTCGTAAAACCGTAACACTGGCGCGCTGGAAACACCGATTTCAGACGTTCAAATGCAGCTTTTTGAGGTTCTGCCCAAATCCATGCGGAGTCTTTTTTAAGTAAAATCCGCAAAGGTTGCGTTATTTCGGAAAATTTATTTATAAACAAAAGACGTTGTAGCTCGGATTTATTTTTGGGTTGATTCAAATTGCGGATGGCTGTTATCTTATCCGGATCTGCACACAGCCCGTTTTGGGTTAAGAGATGACCTAGGAACTTAATTCGATTAGTAGCAAAAACACACCTTTCTTTGTTGAGCTTAAGACCACAACTCTTTAGCTTTTGCATTACTGTTTGTGTAATTTCGTGTAATTTTTCTTTAGTTTTCGCAAATATTAGAACGTCGTCCATGGATACTTCAACATTTTCAACTCCTTCTAGAAGGTCAGACATAATTTTTTTGGTATACCTCTGGTGCCGATGCCAAACCAAACGGCAATCGTTTATAAGAATATCTACCCCAAGGTGTAGCCATTGTTAAAATTTTGGACATTCGAGGAGACACTTTAATTTGCCAAAATCCGCGTTTGCAATCCAAAAGAGTAAACCACTTCGAGCCTTTAACTCTCGCTACTATCTCCTCAACTGTCTTTAGTGGGTAGTATCTTCGAATGAGATTCTTGTTTATATCTGAAGGATCAATGCAAATTCGTATTTTGTTTTTCTGTCTTATAACTACCATGGAGGAATCCGCTGGCGTAGCTTCATTAGTTTTTTCTAAAACGTTCATGCTTACCATTTTATCAATTTCCTTCTTTACTTCGTCCCGTATACTATGAGGCACTTTCCTTGCAGCATATGTCTCGAAGCGGGGATTTGGAATCAAATCTATATCATACTCTTAGTTCCTCACGCATCCAAGCCCACTGAAGATTTCATCGTCCGACTTTAGTTCGGTTACTCGCAAAATTAGGCCGCTTCGTTCACAATCACGTTCCTAGTAAAGGCGAAATTGCACCGTCAACAATTTTGAAGTTAATTGTTAAACTTTTGTCGCGGACTTGGCACTTCGCGTTAATTTCGCTTACACTCACTTTGCTATTGCTAAAAGCTACAAATTTTTTCGTTGTAGCCAGTAAAATTTAAATTTTAATTTTATTCCAAATCGACTTCGGTAAGACGTTACACTGACCTCCAGAATCGAGCTTCACCTTAATTGTTTTATTTTCAACAATAATTTGCTCACACCAGCTGCGGCTAGTGTCGAAGTTTGTATTAACTGTGTTGACGAACAACTCGTCTTCACTTATATTTTCCTCGCTTTCTACTCGTTCTGGCGTCGCGTCTTTAGTGAGCTCAAATACTCGTTGTTTTCTGCTTAAACACATTTTTGCGAAATGCCCTCTGCTGTGACATTGATTGCAACTTTTGTTGCAAGCCGGACAACGGTTTTTCTCATGCAGATACCCACAAAATCTACGCTCGCGCTCTTTTTGCTTTAATTTTGCTTTGGGAGTTGAGTAGGACGAGTGTGCATACTGTGCATTTCTCTGTTTTACTTTGTTTAGAACATTAACCTCTGTGTCTTGTTTGTGCAGCTCTTTTAGTTGTTGCGTTGCTGCTTGGCTAGCTCGACAAGTCTTAATTGCCTTTTCCAAAGTTATCTCTTCGACAGATAGCAGCTTCTCTCGAACGGCGTCACTTTGAACGCCGCAAACAATTTTGTCGCGCAGTAAAGCGTCCGTTNCACTAAGGTCGGTGTTATGCAGACAAACTTTTGTTTGCCAAATTAAATGGCGGCTGCTTAGTTTGCTCGGAGGTGGTTATGTCGAGTTTGGCACAGGGTTGCACGTTCATTATGGTTTTCATGGCTATTGCCAACACGAAATGAGAATTTTGTGTATAGCAACAATTGTCTAAAATTTTTGTATATGACAACGCCGAATTTGCTGCAATTTGACCAAACTAAATTAGTTTGCTGTGAGAGTCGCCAAACTCGCTCTCTCCGAGTTTACCGCAACAACAATTGCACACAGTTTGCCAAACAAAATTTCTGCATAACACCGACCTTAGAAACTCGTCGAACGGTTCCCCAGATTTCTGTGTCATAATGTTAAATGAGTATCTCTCAAAAGTTACGTTTGCTTTAGGTGCAAAATATTCATCAAACTTTTTTATAATTGTTGAGACACTTTTTTTTCCACATCGCTTAGTGAAAATGAATTATAAATATTAAGTGCTTCATTCCCTATTGCCGGCCACTTGAATCTCCGCTGGTTTTTTCTCCAGTTCTGCAGCCACTGAAAACCATGTGTACTGCTGATGCCCCTGACTCCATGCCTGTGCTGCGTTGTCAGTACCCACTGCCAGCGGTTTAGGTGGTTTTACGTACGACGCGTTCATGCTGTCTGAAGGTGTATATTTTCCTGCTCCGACGCGTTGGGGATCTATTCTGACACAATGTAGTGTCAAGACAAACCGCGCTGGTTGATTATAAATCCAAGACTGACTTTTATTGAAGTAATCCAAATGTATGTAAGCTAATACATGCATTACAATGTTGTAAATAGAAGTATGTATATGTACATGTGTATGAGATATTAATATGCGATGGTATGCGTGATTATAAGAGAGGTATGTACATGACACATATGTTACCGTATAACCGATTTCAATAATTATTTTTTAAAGGAAAGGTGGTACCATCCTAATTTGGTTTAGATCCGATTATTGGATCATGAAGAAGTTAACGGTATTCTTATAGTTTTACAAGAGAATTGAAGTCGGTTCTGCTTTTTTCTAAAAAATTACTTGTTTATTCAAAAAATAGTCTTCGAGTGTCTTCTACAAATCGATAAATTATTTTAGTGATGATGCATTTTGGTTTTCTACAAAACCTCTGTGAACGCTAAGCATACCTAAACCTAACTAACAAACTAAGAGAAAATATTAAAAGATAATAATTGTTTTACCATTTTTTTTAAGCAAATGACTGTTTATCAGACTAACACAAGTAAGCGAAAAGAACGTTCACAGTTCATAAAGTTAACGAGGAAGAAACAGCAGTTTACCAAAACTACCGAAATGGATGTGAAGACACCCAAAGTTTTAATTTATTGCACAAATTTCTTGAATTGGAAATCGATTATGAATTCATAGAAAGAAACTTACAATGAAGCTTTGGAATTTAGGGCGGGCTTGCTCAATGTGTTTTTAGTATGGGAAACTTTTCCAATAGCCTTCCTCCTTTGTAAAGGGGCATAAACATTGGTTAGAACCAATAAACGACTGTTTGTTGTGAGCCCAAAGGTAGATAGGGTTGCCAGATTTTTTTTAGCGAAATCAGTACCTTAGACATTTTCATGCTATAAAAATCACTACTTTTCAGTACACTTTTATTCAAAGCAAAATTGTGAATGTAATGCTATGTCTCCATTGAGAGATTTATCTATTCAGATTTAATAAATCCAGTTACTAAATCACAACCGTCTCCATTGCCCCAACGAGATATGTTTGACGTTCACATTTTTACATATTTGACGTTTGCTTATGTATGATTTTATAAATACAGTTGCGGACATTGAAATACAGATAAAAGGAAGGTACCGGAGCGGAATTTCATTATGTGAATTCTCAAGATTATTGGCTTCTTATTCGTGGTAAGTATGTGCAATATAATTTGGGAAATGTAACGAATAGTGCCATATTCCGAATCATCTTCCCGAATTTAAGAAAAATTATCGAAACGGTAAATAACAAGATTTGCGAAAGGAACAATTTTTAAAGAGCAGTTGGGGAAATAAACTCTCTTATTCATAAGAAGGAACCGAAAATCTAATCATCGGTCTTTGGCATACTATGAAGATCTAGCTAGCAGATATGCCTGCCAATGCATTTCTTGAGTCGAACTGAGTTCTAGAGGTTGTTTGGTGCAATATTATTTAAGCAGAACTATTATCGAATTTTATAAATTTCACGTGGCAGGTAGAAAGCGGAGAAGACTCTGCATGATATTATCAGAAAATATTTTTGATGTGTATACATCTTTGGTTTCGGTAGGTGTAAAATTTGAGAAGCTGTAATGCATAGCCCAGCAGAGAATTTCGAATTGGATTGTATTGCAGCAAAAAAAATTCAATTTCGTTAGAGGCACCCTGTGTTTACTTGCTATTGCAAATGGTTGCATACATTTACGATTATTACTTCCGGTTATGCCATCTCCATGCATGCATACGGCTTTGTAACTATATGGATACATACTTAAGATTGTGTGTACATACATTTGTTACACGTGGTTTTGATATTCGTAGCATGGTTTTAGGCATAGGTTTAGGTAGGCTATTGATAAAAAGGCAAGGCCAAAATTTAAAAAAATTCCTACTGAAATCATTTTAACTGGGACCGTTGATAACTGATGAACATACATGAATATATGTATATATACATATGTATGGATGATGTAATAGCGTTCTGTTCTAACACCTTTCGTGTTAAATCCTGTAAAAGTTTCAAAAAGAAAAATCACTATCTGAAGTGAGAGTAAAACATGAGTAACAGTAAAAAGTACAGGAACAAAAAAGCATCGGGTAAAATCTTGCAAATTCATTCTCTTCACAGCTCTCCAAAAATCGCTCTCATTTACATGGTTCTGGAATACGGGATCATTTTTCCTGTAACTTCCTGCAAGTTCGTGTAAAAACCTGCAAATTCATTGAGTACTGGATCAGAGCTAATACAAGATTGCACAAAGAGAAGACGACAATAAGAGGAAATGCTGAACAAATGAATTTAGCTTCCCATTTTGCAAACAAGGGATGGTATGTTATATGTATTCATGACTTTAACGTAAACCTAGCGACAGATGAAGCAGAACCACAGATCATATTCCTAAAAGAAAAACTAAATTTAAGAAAATATACAAATAGAAATGTTCAAACTACAGGTTCAAAATCAGTAATTTATACATTGTTTTCAAGATATTTTAACGTCCTTGAGTCACAAGTATCATATTATATCAATCATACCGATAACTTCGTGTATTAAAAGAATTAAAAATGAAAATGAATAAAAAAAATCAAATCAGCAAAATGAATAACATTAAGTGAGGTCAATGTTTAATTTCTAACCTGGCCTACATGTGTATGTATTTAGCTGAATCGCCTAACAATAGGTTTACATATAAAAAGATTATCCTCATTTTCGAGCTTAACTCCCTAATCTGTAATTAGAAAAAGCGATTAGCCATACAAAATTATAATTATAAAATCTCAGATTAAACCGATAACTTGTTGGTGTCAAACCTAGTTTTATCGATTATTCTTGCGAAGAAGAGGGGGACGCTAGCAAGAAAAAGAGGTTTGTAAAGGTATTTTTAATAAAATATTAAGTTAAAATATATTTAAATAGCGTAATATGTGTAGGAGAAAAAAGTGACCGTGGTGGCATAGAGAAGAAGCTTAACTTTTTCTCGAGTTGTGAGAATAACAAGCACAACCAATTTGATAGCTGACGAGCTTTGATTGAGATTATATTTATATGTAAACGTACTATTATGCTTTACCGTACGCATATGTTTACACATCAAATTTCATGAGTACCTAGTACTCACGCCTTTTTTATAAATTTTAAATTTTTAAAATAATAATAATTATTACGACCAAAGTTGTGTAAATGTTAATCATTTTCCCTTAAAACTAACCAAAATATAAAAACGCCTAAAAATATGAAAATTCATGTTTTTTTAATAGGCTAGATTTCAATGTCCGCAACTGTATATTGAAAATACAAATGCTATTTGACTTTGGAATGTAAATTTGTGGTTGCCAAACCGAAAAATTTGCTTTTTATGATCAATATTATTGAAGATTTAACTTAAATCTACTGCCTTGCGAGATTTAATTTTTTATGGTAAGTCTCAAAAGATTTAAGGTTAAATCTCGTCAGAGGGCTAAGTCTGCATTAAATCTCATAATGGAGACATAGCATAAATAAATAAAAAATATTTTAAACCACCAGAGTGCTTGTTTTTAACAATATTTTGGTAGATAAATAAAATGTATTTCATAAAAAATAAAAACGTTATTAATTTTAACACTAGTGTCCACATTATCATGTAGTATAAAATACCTTTAAAATATCATTGTAGATAGAAGTCAATAAATTATTAGTGAACGAATTTTTTTATATTTCATTTTAAAATTACTTTTAATTTGAAGTTCACTTTCAAAAATTTTAACCCTCATCCTGTACTTTGGACAAATTTTGTCCAATCGCATATTTAAGGTCAGTTATTTCGAGAGTTTTCCATAATATCAATGTGAAACTTTTTAACAGTTATTTATTTGCTGATATTCAGTTGTATTGCGAAAATCAAAATTATTACCTAGGGCAACCTTTACAAAAAAAAATAACTAATCCTGTATTTTGGGTAAATTCGCCCAATGTCATTTGAAATGATTTTGTGCACACAAAATAGCAAGAGCTGGATACAATTATCGTGCTTTTCCTGCAATTCGGAGAAAAAATCTTGAATTCGTTTGTAGATACGAAAAAGAAACCCGTGTTTCGTTTCGAATTCTTATATGAACACACCAAATCAATTACACTAGTTGCTTATGTTCCAAAGAAATATCGCGCTGTGTATATCTCATCAACACACTTCAGCAAGATGCAAAAATGCAGGACAACTGTTTCAAAAACCCCGAAATAATTGAATATTACAATAAAGCGAAAGCAGGGGTAGCCACACTGGACCAACTTGTCGGAACATACACCTGTAAGAGGAAGACCAATAGGTGGCCAGTAGCTCTCTTTGCTAATATGCTTGATATATCCGCATGCAATGCTCTTATAATTTTGACGGCTGTAAATCCTGGGTGGAACAAAAAAAATCATTTCCGTCGCAGACTTTTCCTGGAACAATTGGGGTGTGATCTTTTGGAGAATGAAAGGGTTGAACGAACATCTCAGCCACACAGTTCTCTCTGATTAATAAAAAATTGTCAGGTAAAAGTATTACCATTTTACAAACAAGAAAGGTGTAAAAATCACTTACTTATGTTTCTCTATGGGTCCCGGCGAATACTTCACGACCCGGATGCCGACGATTGGGGTATCGCTCTGCATAGAGTCTTTGGGCAGCTCTGGCATTACAGCAAGCTTCACCGTAAATTAGGTGAATATCCGCATATTCATGCGACGTATACTGCGTGTTCTCTGTCATAGTATTAATAACACAATGTTCGAAGGGTCCAATTTCACAAAATCCACTTTCACTAATTCCGGTAAGCAACATAAAATAATGTCAGGAGCAGGTAATAATGTACCTTTGTACTATTTAGCATGTCATTGGTCGGTACCGTGAGCAACTTAAATTTAAATCCATTAAATACATTCTAGCTTGTCTCAGTCCTTTGCCCACAAAAGCGGCATAACTTCTTTTTTCTATTCGAAACACTAAGAGTGGCACCTTTCTGAAATCTTTATTAAATGAGCAATTTTTTTATGTAATGTAAAGTTATAGCTCAGTACATTTTTTTTCACCAAAGATAGTCAAAGTTGGGGAAGAAAATATCAAAAAGTTAAAAATCCCAAAATAGTCCTAATTTTATTATGGCTCCTTAATATATTTTAACTACATTGCATTTGAGTATGGAGAAGTATTTTACATACAAAATTTACTAAGTATAGCCTGGTTTGTAGATGCAGTTAAAGAAAACACATGAAAAGCCACGATTTTATTTTATTTAAAAAAAATGTAAATATTTCAAAAACGGTAACAATTTCACCTGAAAATTTTTTGTTTATCAGAGAGGGCACCAACCACCTACCTTCCCCTAAAGTTTGGCAGGTTACTTCTGGGACACCCTGTATAACTTGGTGTAAATTTGTGAATTTTGGTACAATTAATCAGATTTATACCAAAATTCGCAAATTTACACCAAGTTATAGACAAGTATGCTACTTGAAGAGCAAAGGAGCGGAGCTGAAGCAAAGAGCTAATAAAATTCATTTGCTCCTTAGCTCCTTAAAGAAAAATAAATTTATCTACTTAATTTTTTATTTTTGCCACTGAAAATTTATTTTTACGTTGGCAATACATTTCATTGCGCAATGCATAGCAGTCAGGGATAAGCCAGCTCAAATTTGAATGGAGATGAAAAATAATAACCTCCCAGCCAGAAGAGAAACGTAAATTTTTGGCGACAGTGCCGTCTCGTGCAATCCTCCGGTCCAGGAAACGAACGTTAAATGACTAAAATTTTCGTTCATTTACGTATCCTAAAACGTTCAAAAAAGTGCGTTTTTTTTTTACCTGGAAACGAACAGAAAACAACTACAATTTTGAGAGGCTGAGCGTGGTAGCATTCGTTAGCTTTTAGAAAGTGTCGAATTCGATGCGGTTGCCAGACATACTGATTTTATCATCCCTTTAAAGTAGCCAGACGGCTTATCCACATGACTAATGTCTATCAACTGGAATTCTATCAGCAACATTTTTATCGGTTTTTAAAATTTTGTACCTTACGAATTGGTCAAATTCGGACAAAAGACTGTCTGTAGAAACTTACATTAACTCATGGAGAAAAATTTTCTTGCATGAAATTGTTAAAATAAATACCTATGTATATCTTACCTCATAATTAACTGAAGATTGTGGAGACAAACGATTGATAAATTCGAGGAATTTGTTTTCGTATAATAATTTTATGCGCTGCTCTTAAATGATTGGACGATGTTGTTGTACTGTCACTAAAATTAATTTCTCTACCACACTTTTCACATTTCACTTAAGTTTTATTGGCACTTTTTTTTTTAAATACGATCAAACAGCACTCTGCGCCCTTGTTAGAAGATCAGTTTTGATATAAGAGACGCCACTGCAAATAAATTTAAAAAAGTCGAGAGTCGAAAGTGAAAGTGATCACTAAAATTCGACTTTCAGGAGTAAAAAGTCGATTTTGGTCGGAAGGAGAAGTCGACTTTGCCATCCCTATTGCGATGATATGGTGGAGCTTAAATTATTTAAAAAGAAGAGCAAAGCTTCAATTACAAACGTGTATGTACGCTTTGCTCTTCACTATGCGCTTTTCCGTTGAAACATATGCGTTTGAAATCGACGCTTTGCTCAATGCTCTTTGCTCGCCGCTCCACTATGTTCTTACCCTTAGACATTCAGAATTCGTTTAAAATATGCTAATTTAAAAACACAACTCTTTCAGTGTTCCTCCGGGGTTTTTGGGCATGACGGCAATCCACTGTTTCTTCAATTTCGCTTTATTTTTGTGGAAACGAAACATGTTTTGCAAGTTCTGGATCATTTCTACATTCTTTTTTCAAATATTTCTCGTATTCTTGCTCTTTTTGCGTTTGGTTTTTCGCATCGTGTTTTTATTATATTTGCAATTAAAATTTTTTTTAGTAAAATCAACTGGTTGTGGCTCCCTGATAAACAAAAAATTTTCAGGTAAAAGTGTCACCGTTTTTGAAATATTTACATTTCTTCGAAATTAAAAAAAATCGTGCATTTTCATGTGTTTTCTTTAACTGCAACTACAAACCGGGCAATACTTAGTAAATTTTTTATGTAAAATACTTCCAGATAGTTGCCTCTCCATACTCAAATGCAATGTAG
>NW_016157625.1:66831-87853 GCF_001687245.7 Rhagoletis zephyria | reverse complement strand
CAAGTAATTATGTACCTTTGTACTATTTAGCATGTCATTTGATGGTAACAAGAGCAAATTCAATTTAAATCTATTAAATACATTCCAGCGTGTCTCAGTCCTTTACCCCCAAAAGCGGCTATAACTTTTTTTTTCTATTCGAAACAGTAAGTGTGGCACCTTTCTGAAATCTTTATGAAATGAGCAAGTTTTTTATGTAATGTAAAGTTATAGCTCAGTAATTTTTTTTCACCCGAGATAGTCAAAGTTGGGGAAGAAAATATCAAAAAGTTAAGAATCCAGAAATAGTCCTAATTTTATGATGGTTCCTTAATATATTTTAACTACATTGCATTTGAGTATGGAGGGGCAACTATCTGGAAGTATTTTACATAAAAAATTTACTAAGTATTGCCCGGTTTGTAGTTGCAGTTAAAGAAAACACATGAAAAGGCACGATTTTTTTTAAATTCGAAAAAATGTAAATATTTCAAAAACGGGGACACTTTTTCCTGAAAATTTTTTTTTTTTCAGGGGGCCCCCCCCCCCCCCCCCCCACCTACCTTCCCCTACCCTGTATACATATAAGCCAAAACTAAAGCGTTGATAAAATGGAAAATTTCGAGACGCAGTGTATCCACCATAAACTCTTGGATCTAGGTTAAAAAAAATTAATTAGAATAAAATGCGTTTCTGATAGCGCGGATTTTGTTTTACTTTACGAATTTTACCTTTAAGGAGAGCTGGAAGTAAAACTTTCCAGAAAAATTTTGCGAAAAAAATTTTTTATCCAAATATTTGAAACTACAGACTTTAACAGTTTGTAAAGTATTTTTAGTACACTCTTATAAGTGCCATAGCAACGATTCAGAAATATATGCACCTTGCTTTGGTTTTATGAGATTTTTTCAGCACTTAAACTTATAAAATTCGTTGTTTTTATTAGAATTGCCGAATATGTAAAAAAACCTTACGTCAATAAATGCTCACCCTTAAAAAAAAATATGTAGCTCTTCATTTTAGCTACTATTGGTATTATTTACCTCTTTTTAGCTCTTTTTTTTTGACCGTGTTAGCTCCAAACGAAATTTTCTCTGCAACACTGCTCACGTACGATGCAAGAACAATATTTCTTTCTTTGTTTCGACATACTTTAAGCATTGTTGACGTTATTTCCATTGGAATGAGGAAATAGCATCATTTACCTTATTTCCAAATTTTTGTTGACTTTATTTCGCTTTTGAAAAGCGAGTTTTAAATTGTGAGTTTAGTAATGCTGAGTAGAGTGTTAGTATGAACATACTTCGTGCACTTAACTTCGTGCACTTAAATACTTTATTATGTTAAGCCTGGTAGTTAGTGCATTTCTTAGGCTAATACAGTGATACTTAAAGCTATGCTTATGATCAAATATAACACCTAGTATATTTACAGACTCAAGATTCAAAATCGTTAAATTGTTAAACTTAATGTTTAATTGATGGCAATTGTGTTTTCTGCAAACATGTAGGTGCTTGCATTTCTCAAGTGAAATGAGAGCACCCGAATGTTGTTGAATGTCATTAATGATGTCGGATATAGTTTTCTTATTGCATATTAAATAAAGATCATAGCGTGTAGGCAATGCCTGATATTACTTTGTTCAGTTAAAAGTTTGCTTAGGTCTACAAATGCTATAAGAAATAGGGTTACCGAAAAGAGTGACCCTTGGGGAATACCATTGTGCAATGGGAATGTGGGCGATAACCGATGTTATCAAAAGCCTTTTTAAAGCCGATTGCGAGTATGGAGGTATGATTTATTGTGGAGAGATTTTTTGAGATGTGGAGGTCCAAGAAGATCTGGGCATCTAAAGTGCTTGTACCGGATTTGAAACCCACTTGAAAAGGATATAGTACGTTTTTTTTTATTTAAATACACATCAGTCTTTTTTATATGATTTACTCCATGACTCTGCTTATGCATGGTATAAGAGAAATTAGCCTATAACTCTCGATAGTACTAGGGTCTCTTTTCGGTTTATCAATTGGAACGACGACAGCTGTCTTAAAACTTTGCTGGATCACACTAGCGCTTAAGATTGAATTGTAAAGTTTGAGCAGGCGGTGTTTGATTGGTTCAGGAGTATGACGGAGCATTTGATGATTTATTTTGTTAAACCCTGGGGTGGTACCTTTAGTTGCTTTAAAAGCAGCTTCTAGTTCGTTAGCATTTATATAACTTTCGAGTTGTAGGGCTAAATGATCTGGGCTATCGGCGGCCGTCATGTGCTGAATATGTACTGCTAGTTGTATGAATTGGGGAAAGAAATTAGATGCTTCTGATTCCTTACAATTGTGTTGGGCAAATTCTGTCGAAATTTCGGACGGACTGGTGAAGACTTTGGTGTTTACAGTTATATACCGGAGTGATTTGGGTGTATATATTTCTGTTAAATTTTTAACACCCTTCCATATGTTTTCGACTTCGGAGTAGGGATTAAGCTTTTTTGTAACTCCTCGAAGCTCTTTCGTTTGGCTATTTTTTTTTTATTAAATATAGCGTTGTATTTGATGTAGGCAATTAGATCGGAAGGACAAAGCGATTTACGTTATTTCCTCCAAGCAAATACTTTTTCGTTACGTAGAGTATTAAGTTATAGAGTCCACCAGGGTACTTTTCTTCCAGGTAAACGGATGGAAGCATGTGGAATTGAAAAGCTCGCTGCATTTCGAATGGTTTTCTGGATCCTAGGCGCCTCTTTGTTGGCGTTGTGTACATCAACGTCCCGTAGCTTACTTGAGAGAAATGTAACCTTGTACTTTGCCCAGTCTGCCAGTCTGGCAGTGTTAGAATTGAAAGTTTTGTAGTGGATTTTGGTATTTGGAGTTGACAGTGAGATAGAGCATACTATACGGAAGTGGTCGCTGTTGTGTAAATCATCTAGTGTAAACCATGAGGAAAGCGGAAGTAATTGTGATGAACATAATGTCAAGTCTATATGAGTAAAGGTTTTGTGTGTGGAGAAGTGAGTTGTGCTATTGTCAGTAAGTATAGATAGGTTTGAGCTAAGTACTCAATTACCATGCCTTTGCGATTGGCCTTTGGTGAACCCTATAGTGGACTCCGGCTATTAAAGTCACCGCAGAGTATTATTGGGGTATTGACGTTAGAAATAATATTGTGTAGATCAGAATGCGAAAAGTGTTGTTCGAGAGGAATGTGAATAGAGAATACTGTACTTGGGTACTTAAGATTTGTTTCGGCAGCTATTACTGATATGTTTGAATTGATGCGTATGCTTTTGTGAGAGAGGCTTTTATGGATGAGTAATCCACAATCCTTGCTTACAATGATTAATTTGAGGGGAGTTGTGTAGGTAGGCTGAGTATTGTTTAGGGGTATAAGGTATAAAATTATGTTTCAGATGAGTTGGTGGCAAATTAATTGAGGTTTGCGATCTTTTATTAGAGTTTCTTAGTTGTCTTAGTTAGTCTTAGTGTAGTTGTTAAAATATCCTTTCATATTCCATTGGAGAATATTGAGGATCATCAAGTAACTATTTAAACGAAAATTTTATAGTATTCGGTTATTTTAAGGCAAAACAATAACCTATAATATGCGGTCTGGATGATCGTTACTAAGATTGCTTGAGTGGATATTTGGTTTTTTTGCTGCTGAAATTGTCCGTGTTGACGTGATGCTGGGAGATGAGAAAGAATGAGTGATGTTGTGTTAATTGATGTTGTTCTGAAATGAGAGATGAGTAGCACTGAGAACAGTTTGTGGTGGTGGAGTTGTTTTGAGTGCTGACTGAGATGTTTTGGCTTGTGATGGGAAGAGAGCTTTGAGTAGGAACAGATGACGTGTCCAAAATGATACGTTTTTCATCGAATTTTTAAAATATACTTTTATTTTTAGCTTATTATAAATTGTGGTACATTTTACTTTACAAGTCTAGGGTAACTCTTCCCATCTTAAGACTTTTATGATTTTGTGGCCACACATTAAGTTTGCTTCCTTTCATTGAACATAACACCTTTAATCTGCATATGGCACCACTGTTAGCTACAGACAACTAACCTCTTCCCGTACTCCAGGATTTGGTCCGAAATAGTCCGAAGTTTTTCCTTTCACACATTTATCATATATTTTGCGAAAAATTTTCTCACTATATCATGGAATGCGATAACAGGCTAATATTGTCGTTTCTTTTCCTTTTTGTTTTTGAAGCTGTCGGATGTGATATTGGGCTAAAGGCAGTGTCACACGATTGGTACATTTGTATAGAATATTATATTTTGGCAGTCACAGAGGGGTGTTCTTTAGAAATTTGAGTTCAACTCAATAAAAGAATTTACAAACAACTCTACTCTGTAACGGCCAATATGTACAAGTGTACCAATCGTGTAACACTGCCTTAAGAATTTTATCTAGAGTAATCCGGTAAGTATTGTGAAAATTACTTTTAATTGTTTACAGTGTTAAACACCAATTTGATACGTGATTTTACTTAAGTATGCAAATGAATTCAACTGTTACCGAGTATAAAAGCTTTATTTTCACTCTGTATATTATATAAAAAGCAAAAAATATTAATACAAACTGTCAACGATCACAACTAAAAATTCAAACTACCATTTTAATTTAAGAATTATAAGTTTTATTGAAGACTGATACTTCGATACTTAACCTTTTTTTCATGATTCTTTTGATCCATTTTAGGGAATTTTGGTGATACATTTCTTCTGAGCGCCGCGGCAACACTGGTTGTAGATGCTTGAGAACAGGCTGACGGGAGCTTTTTGTTTGAGTTGGCATATGATCCAATGTTTGTGCAGGGAAGAGGGCTGAGTGAAGTTTTAAAGGAAGATAGTAAAGTTTGTAGATCGGATGTGCTGTGGTTTGCTTCGCTTTTATTTTGCGATGTTGATGTAGCGTTGCAGCCATTATTTACAAGAGAATCAACGTTTGAGTTATGCGAGTTTGGTTGAAGGAAAGCAGGTTGTGTGGGATTCGTGACCGAAGAGTAAGTTTGTTTCAGATTACCGCACAATGGGTTTTGTATTTTATACAGACGTCTGCTTCATTATAGCTACATTTGTTTTGTGTTTTAAGGCCTGTATGCAGCTCTCAAGAAAAGCAAAAACTCCATATAAAATGACGTACAAGAAATGGCTAAGAAATTTTCTTGAGTCAAATTTCCTTAAGGCAGTACGCAGTTCTTAAGAAATTTACTACGCTTTCTACTACAGTTTTCTAAAGTTTTTTGTGAAAAAAGAGCACAAGGCAACCCAGGTTTGCAACAGAAATATATGCTCGTTCCATTATTTCTTGCGGAAAGAGTGAGGCAACATGCTGTGAGGTATCAAAAATGTCAAAATTCCTTGGACACACACGCGAAATAATGGCAATTTTTTCTTGACCGTTTTCTTGAGAGCTACATACAGGGCTATAATTTTGAGTATTTGGTTTTGTTGTTCATACAGTGACAATCTTTGTAGGACGCTGAATGAGCGCCCAAGCAATTTGCACACATTGTGGTATGTCCAAGCAGTTGCAGTTCCGGCACCGCATGTGGGGCACCGAAATTGCGCATATGGAAACTGTGCATTTAGACATTATTTCGGTTTCAACCGAAACTGTGCATGTATGCTTTATTTCGGTTTTTACCATATGCATTATTTCGGTTTTAAACCGAAACTGTGCATGTATGCATTACTTCGGGTTTTTCATATGCATTATTTCGGTTTTCAACCGAAACTGTGCATGCATGCATTATTTCGGTTTTTGTTATATGCATTATTTCGGTTTTCAACCGAAACTGTGCATGCATGCATTATTTCGGTTTTTGTTATATGCATTATTTCGGTTTTCAACCGAAACTGTGCATGCATGCATTATTTCGGTTTTTGTTATATGCATTATTTCGGTTTTCAACCGAAACTGTGCATGCATGCATTATTTCGGTTTTTGTTATATGCATTATTTCGGTTTTCAACCGAAACTGTGCATGCATGCATTATTTCGGTTTTTGTTATATGCATTATTTCGGTTTTCAACCGAAACTGTGCATGCATGCATTATTTCGGTTTTTGTTATATGCATTATTTCGGTTTTCAACCGAAACTGTGCATGCATGCATTATTTCGGTTTTTGTTATATGCATTATTTCGGTTTTCAACCGAAACTGTGCATGCATGCATTATTTCGGTTTTTGTTATATGCATTATTTCGGTTTTCAACCGAAACTGTGCATGCATGCATTATTTCGGTTTTTGTTATATGCATTATTTCGGTTTTCAACCGAAACTGTGCATGCATGCATTATTTCGGTTTTTGTTATATGCATTATTTCGGTTTTCAACCGAAACTGTGCATGCATGCATTATTTCGGTTTTTGTTATATGCATTATTTCGGTTTTCAACCGAAACTGTGCATGCATGCATTATTTCGGTTTTTGTTATATGCATTATTTCGGTTTTCAACCGAAACTGTGCATGCATGCATTATTTCGGTTTTTGTTATATGCATTATTTCGGTTTTCAACCGAAACTGTGCATGCATGCATTATTTCGGTTTTTGTTATATGCATTATTTCGGTTTTCAACCGAAACTGTGCATGCATGCATTATTTCGGTTTTTGTTATATGCATTATTTCGGTTTTCAACCGAAACTGTGCATGCATGCATTATTTCGGTTTTTGTTATATGCATTATTTCGGTTTTCAACCGAAACTGTGCATGCATGCATTATTTCGGTTTTTGTTATATGCATTATTTCGGTTTTCAACCGAAACTGTGCATGCATGCATTATTTCGGTTTTTGTTATATGCATTATTTCGGTTTTCAACCGAAACTGTGCATGCATGCATTATTTCGGTTTTTGTTATATGCATTATTTCGGTTTTCAACCGAAACTGTGCATGCATGCATTATTTCGGTTTTTGTTATATGCATTATTTCGGTTTTCAACCGAAACTGTGCATGCATGCATTATTTCGGTTTTTGTTATATGCATTATTTCGGTTTTCAACCGAAACTGTGCATATATGCATTATTTCGGTTTTTTTCATATGCATTATTTCGTATGCACAGTTTCCATATGCACAATTTCAGGGTGCCACCGCATATGTGTTGTGAAATACTCTTCCACTTTTACTGAGTACCAAGCAATGTCATTATCAACAGGTACTTTGTAAAGATTAAATGTGAGAACAATGCGGCCATTCGGGACTTTTTCTCTCTTTTGGATTTTGGTGAATTTGTAGACAGCAACAACTCCCTGGGATTTGAGGCCCTCAAGAATTTCTTGTTCGTCCGTGTTAGCAAGGTTAAGGTCAAATATTGTGCCTTTACAAGTATTAAGATTTCCGTGCAAATCTATTGCTTCAAATTACACGTAGAATTACTTCTGCATTACAGAGTTTTTAAGTCAAGATTTGGTAGCAGTCCAGACGAAACTGAACGTGTCAGGAACTCGTATAGACATCGTCTTCGCTGCCGCATATTTCCCGGGAGACAAAAATAACATTCCCCCGATGAAGGCACAGAAGCTGATAGACCACTGCCGGAAGAAGGGACTCCATCTAATCATGGGATGTGATGCAAATGCGCACCATGAGGAGTGGGGTAGCTCGGACATCAACAACAGGGGTGAGTCACTTCTAGAATTCATTGTAGCCAACGACTTAAATATATGTAATGTCGGCAATAGAGCCACATTTGTTACAAGAGTCAGGGAGGAAGTACTAGACATAACCCTCTGCAACAAACTGTCTGAAAATCTGATCTCGCAGTGGGCAGTCTCCTCGGAGCCGTCCCTGTCGGATCACAGGATCATACAGTTTGTGGTGGGGGCCGGTGCCAAAGAAAGGACACCTAGACAGAACCCAAGAAACACAAACTGGGGCAATTTCAGAGTTGTGCTTGAAACGAACCTACGAAACCTTGATCGTAAAAGCAGAGCGACAGATCGTATGGAGTTAGAGGATAGGGTTAACAGGCTCAACGGCGTCTTATTAGATGCCTTCAACAGTAGCTGCCGGGTAGCCAAACCGAAACCCGGCAATCACGCAAAACCTCCGCGGTGGTCTCACGACCTCTCAGCACTCAGGAAAGATGTGCGGAAGAAATTTAATTTAGCCAAAAGAACTGGGTGCTGGGGGGGCTACACCACGAGCCTAACCACATACAATAAAGAGATAAGGAAAGCAAAAAGGGAAAGCTTTAGAAGCTTCTGCGAGAATATAACTTCCACTCCTGCAGCGGCAAGATTGCATAAAGCCTTAACAAAAGACAGGATAGACACCCAACTAGCAATCAAGCTGCCGGATGGCACGTAAACTGGCAGCGAGGAAGAAAGAGCACGTGTCTCTCCACACACTTTCCGGATACATCCGACCGGATCATGGAAATACCTGTTCGGACATTTAGACCAACCTCATCCGACTAGGGCGTTGCGAGGAAAATCTTCTCGAGGGCCAGCGTCGAGTGGGCGTTGAGCTCATTTGATCCGTACAAGTCCCCAGGTGTGGACGGTATCTATCCGGCTTTGCTACAACGGGGGGAGGACTTGGTCATCCCACATTTAGTAGGTTTAATGAAGGACAGTCTAGCCATAGCCAACATCCCGGCAGTGTGGAGAAGAGCCCGGGTAACTTTTATTCCGAAGATAGGAATAGTCAAAAATAGTCATTCAAAAACTGATAAATCTACAAAACCGTATTTTTTAACCTAAATCGACAGGTAGCGACTCCTAAATGACCTTTAAAATATCTATAAAAATAGGCAATAATATTTCTCATAAAAACGAATAAAATTAGAGGGTAGGGTCTTGAAATTTCCAAAAAAAACACATTTTCGATGAGCACCTTAATGTACGTATGTGCGTATGCACATAAATAATTTTTTTTTTTTGTACCTTCGTTTGAAAATATATTAACGGAGTTCAAGATTTGTAGCATTTTAGATGGGTTTTTATCCTATTTGGCCATAATGCGTGGTTTGGTTGAAATAATATGCGCCAGATAGTTTTACGAATATTTGGACCATGCTGTGACAGAACTGTTTGAAAGTGAGCAGTCAAATCAACAGAAGAGAAAAACAGTTTTCAGCTATCCTGGAGGTTAACTCTTGATATTGGCGCAGTAAAGCTAAGCATCAAAAGTTAAAAAAAAATGCTTTCTTAGCACAGCAACAGCAGTTTTTTAGTGTATTTTTTACTTTTTCAAACATTGTTTAGTTCTATAGTAGAGTTTAATTTTATTTGCCAAAAGATTAAATTTATTTGCCAAAGGATTAATTTTATTTGCCAAAAGGTTAAATTTATTTGCCAAAAGATTAAATTTATTTGCCAAAAGATTAATTTTATTTGTGAAAAGATTAAATTTATTTGCCAAAAGACTAAATTTATTTGTCAAATGATTAATTTTATTTGCCAAAAGTTTAACTTAATGTGTCAATGCTATAGAAGGAGCCTTCGACAACACCTCACATGAGGCTGTAAGTCTGGCACTAGAGAAGAGAGGCGTACAGGCACCCATTCGAAGATGGATAGAAGCGCTGCTACGATCTAGAATAGCAGAGACCACCGTGGGGAATGGCTCCATACAGCTAAAGACCACAAAAGGTTGTCCAAAGGGAGGGGTATTATCCCCCCTCCTCTGGAGCCTAGTAGTAGACGAACTCTCTCAAACGCTATCAAACAATGGAATCCGATGTCAGGGATATGCGGACGACATAGTCATAATAGCAAGAGGGAGATTCGAGAGTACCTTATTTGACATAATTCAAAGGGCATTAAGAATAACAAGGAAGTGGTGTGTAAGTGTGGGTCTCAATATAAACCCAACGAAAACAGCCATTGTCCCATTCACACGAAGAAGAACCCTACCGGGAATGAGTACCATAACCCTGGATGGCACAGAGGTAAACACTGTTTCCGAAGTGAGATATTTGGGCATCACGCTCGACGCAAAACTCTCATGGAAGAAACACGTCGACATGATGACATCCAAAGCCACAAGGGCAATTATGGTATGCAAACGCCTTGCAGGTAAATCCTGGGGCTGCAGTCCTCGGATACTCAGGTGGATGTATACTATGATTGTCAAACCAATGATAACCTATGGAGCAGTGGCCTGGGGCTCAAGAGCCAACCTAGTGACTGTGAGGCGCTCACTCGCGAAACTACAACGTCTCGCGTGTGTGTGTATCACAGGCGCAATGTGCACCTGTCCTACGGAAGCAATGGAGGTTATTCTTGAGCTCACGCCACTGCACATTAGCATAGAGCAGGCAGCTAAACGATCCCTTATAAACTTCACCAAAGAAGGGTGGGGTAAAGAGAAGGTAGTATCATCTCGTAACATGGAATCTCTTCGGGAACAGATCCCTATTACCCGATTCCCACGAGATGATGTCGGCAGAGTAATTACCTTCGAAAGGAACTTCAAAATAGAATTACTTAGTAAAGCAAGCTGGACTGACGCTAACATCCAGAAATACTCGCAGCTGCACCCTATAATTTGGTACACAGACGGCTCAAAAACACCAGAGGGCATTGGGCTGGCATCTTCGGTCCAAGATCAAAGATCGCTGTCCCCATGGGCAGACTCCCTAGCATATTTCAAGCAGAGGTTCATGCCATCAGTCTGTGTGCAGAGATTAATCTCCAGAGAGGATATCGCAATGAAAATATCCTGATACTAAGCGATAGCCAAGCCGCACTCAAGGCTCTTCACTCATATGAGATCAAGTCTGCACTTGAGGGTATCGGAAGACTAAATGCCTTAGCAGCTAACAACAGGGTCCTCCTTTTATGGGTCCCAGGCCACAAGGGCATAGAGGGAAATGAAGAAGCAGACAGGCTCGCCAGGGAGGCGGCAGCAACAACACCAATAGGCCCCGAGACCTTCTTTGCAATAGGACCTCACACCATCAAAGAAGAGCTTAGAAGAGAAGATTAAAAAGAGAACAGCAAACCAAACTACTGGGCAGCGCCAGATAAATAAGCTATTGGGGGGATACAATATTAAAAGATATGAAAAACTTATTAACCTCCCAAAGAACAAACTAAGAATCTTAACAAGTCATTGCAGATTGAGAAGTCACCTACACAAACTCGGGATCTGGTCCACTGACTCATGCCGTTTCTGTGATAGGACCGCTGAGACTTCTGAGCACATAATCCTCGAATGCGACGCAGTGGCGAGGAGAAGAGAGAAATACCTGGGGTCACTTAACCAGCAGCCGAATCACATGCACTCGATGTCACCCAACGATCTATTGGGTTTTCTAAGGGAGTTAGGACTGCTCGAGGTGCTGTAAGGAGCAAGAGGGCACAATAGATCTCCTGGTCACAGTGCATCCCTCAACTGAATATCTATCTATCTACACGTAGAATCCTCCTATGCTATACGCGCATAATAAAAAAATTGCTCCGCCCTAGTATGTGTGGAATAAAATATTTAAGTATTTTAAATCATTTAGTAGTCTATAAAAAATACAATAATTTCACACATACGTACATATATTACTAATAGCCGTCATCGACTCGCCACTTCTCGCTCGCTATGTTTGAGTTCCGGTCGCTTAACGAAGAATTTTGCATGTGAAAGCAACAACAAAGTTAGCTAGCACTGATAGACGATAGCGAGTTTGGTTGTACCTCATTGAGTTCGTTCGTTTCGCCACTCGCTAACTGTTGGCGAATCGAGGACGGCTAATGTAAAAGAAAAACAAACACATACGTCGTATTCCGCTGTTACATATCGTTACCTTAATATAGAAAGGCCCTAGCTCATTTTCTTTCGAAACTCAGGTTTGTACAAAAGTCGGCAAGCTGTTCAGTAAGGACTAGGGATGTTGATTTTCAGCTTTTTCCGATCCCGGGATTTTCGGGACGCCGTTATCACAATCCCGGGATCCCGGGATTAGTCTCGGGATTTAGATATTCATTACTTTTTACCAACTTAAATCGAAAAAATTGCTTTTATGTGTATTGTTTGAGAAGCCCTCCTACCATAAAATAAATCCTTATCCCAACTAATATTATAAATCCGATAGTGAGTTTGTTTGTTTGCTCCGCTTTCACGCTTTAACTGCTGAACCGATCATCATAAAATTTTGTACACTCCTGTCATTAAGCCCAACTTAAAATATAGGATAAATTTAATTTCGATTAGACAAGGGGGCGTGGCACCTCCCATACAAACGGAATATTTCATATTGCATTTCTCAGGAAATATTTTTGGTAGATTACTGGAACTTGGTATGGAGATATATAAAATCATTATTTACTCATGAATGAGGGTTACCACCTTTTAAAAAAATCAAATTCAACTTCAATTAAGGGAGTTTTTTATTTGAAAATTATATTAAAAAATGGATGCCAAGGGTTGCCACCTGTTTGGAAAGTCTAATTTAAATTAATTATACGCAAGCTATCTGAAGAGTTAAAATAAGGCTGTCAAACGAAATATTTTTAAGAAACCTTTAGTTTTAAAGTTTTGAATGATATTGAAGTTTTTCACAAGGGTTGCCACCTTTTCAAAAATTCAATAAAATTAGTTTAAAGGAAATATTATAATACTAGCAGACCCGCCGAACTTCGTCCCGCCCAAAATTATTATTTTTGTTATTGGAACTTTTTGGTCCAACATTTTCACTAACAATTCACGTTTGCGATTTCTATTGGCACGCTCATCGGCTAAGATTACGGTTTAGTGGTCGTTAGCCGCTTAAATAACCTAACGAAAGCGTTATGGTCGTGAAGAAGTTCTTGAAATTCTCTAATTGTGCAGCATTCATACAACGGTTAATCTCACAACGAAATAAATGTGAAGAACATTTCCTTTTCACTCCCTGGCGGCAACAATAATCCGATTCTATAGTGAATCTGTCCCAGAAACTTTAGAGTATAGTTGGTGGCAATTTAAAATGGATTCGTATAATTGTTCTACAGAAATCCAATATACACAGACTTATTTCAGAAATACCTGAAAAGTAAGTTTCAGGAAAGCAGTTTAAGTAAAAACTTATTTTTTTACTTGAATTTATTACAGCAAAAGGCGCGCTCTGGATCTGACGGTTGACTTATCGGTGATAATTTGACATTTTCCCCTGCACAACTCAACGCTGGTGTCTACGAATGAAGCTTTAACGCATAACAGTACTGGCAAAAATCACATCCATTAGGCCAATCGTAGCACACGAGAGTTCGATACACTCAATGGTGTAACAAGTCGATTTAATCTGAAATTCACGGCACCTCTTCTAACTTGGCGATTATTCATATTGGCGGGTGAGTTTGAGAAACTACACTATCCAGAGAGTTACTCAAAAACACACAAAAATCCGCGCGAGCATTTAGGAGGATTTCACTCACAAACATACCTACAGATGAATTATATATACGTTTGTACGGCGCCACGCCCTCTCTTTAAATAGCCCAATTTCATCCATTAGTATAAGATTAATTTCATATATCTCCACACGAAGTTCCAGTTCTCTACCATGAATATTTCCAGATATGTTCGGTATGAAATATTCGGTTTGTATGGGAGGTGCCACGCCCCCTTTAGATATCAAACATTTTTTTAGCCTATAATAATCCTTGGGACGTCTAAAGTATGTGCCCGAAATTTCAAAAAAAAAAATCAGTTCGGCCGTTCTCGAGCTTTGCGAACTNCATCCATTAGTATAAGATTAATTTCATATATCTCCACACGAAGTTCCAGTTCTCTACCATGAATATTTCCAGATATGTTCGGTATGAAATATTCGGTTTGTATGGGAGGTGCCACGCCCCCTTTAGATATCAAACATTTTTTTAGCCTATAATAATCCTTGGGACGTCTAAAGTATGTGCCCGAAATTTCAAAAAAAAAAATCAGTTCGGCCGTTCTCGAGCTTTGCGAACTAAAAAAAAACCGCTTTAAAAATGTATATTAGTATAGATTGGTATGAATCGATATGGGTTTGAATATGAGTGTCAGACGAAAGGGGTTTTAAAAAGTTGCCAACTATTTAAAAGGCTAAATTCAAACTATTCAATAATCTAAATGATTTATATCAATACTAGATTGCCCTCACCCGCTTCGCTGAGTGTATGAGATTTTTACTTGCTACATTGAGTAAAATTTATTTCAAGAAAACTCAATTCAAACCAAGTAAGAAAGTTTAAGTTCGGGCGGAGCCGAACATTAAATACCCGGNAACAAGTAAGAAAGTCTAAGTTCGGGCGGAGCCGAACATTAAATACCCGGCGCAAGTATTAAATATATGTTTTTTCACCCTTCCGAAACCTTCCGCTAGATGGTTTTTTGCTTACACCATACTGAGTTTGGTACAAATTGGTAGAACGGTTACCGATATACTTATATGTGATCATAAGTTGGCGGTGCCACGCCCATTTTCCAAAATTTTACCATAAACGTATTTCTTGGTAAAGAATTGTTGCAAGCATCAATTTTGAATAAATTAGCTTCAATATTTAATGATTTATCGAAGATTTTGTATTTCTCTAAATTACCGTTATATGGGATGTGGGCGTGGTTATTGTCCGATTTTAAAAAGTTTCGGCGGTTTTTTATGCTGTACCAAGGCCAACAACTGTGCCAAGTTTGGAAGAAATTGGTGCAGCGGTTACCAAGATATACACATGTAACCATAAGTGGGCGTGGCTACGCCCATTTTCCAAAAATTTATAATATTCTTATTTTTCGTCTAAAAATTATTGTAAATATCAATTTTGAGTGAATTATCTTCAGTAGTTACTAAAATATCGCAGTTTTCGTATTTCTGGAAATTACCGTTATATGGGAAGTGGGCGTGGTAAAATCCGATTTCGCCCATTTTCAGATACCAACCTACCTTGGATTAAGGGAAACCTACATACCAAATTTCGTTGAGATATCTCAATTTTTGCTCGAGTTATCGTGTACACGGACAGACGGACAGACGGACAGACGGACGGACAGACAGACATGGCTTAATCGATTTCTTTTTTCATCCTGATCATTTATGTATACATTTGTCTATATCTATCTCGATTCGTTTTGGCTGTTACAAACAACCGTTATGTGAACAAAATTAATATACCCTTGTGCACAAGTGCGCTCGGGAATAAATAGGAGGTTAAAAATTTGTTTAACCATCTTCAAAATATTTTCAAACTAAAACTTTCTTAAACTTCTCACTTGTCATACTTTTTCAATTAACTTATCCCCTGAACTCAATTTGAGATTTTAGACAGATGAAAACCCCTTACATTTCGAANCTACATTGAGTAAAATTTATTTCAAGAAAACTCAATTCAAAAATAGGAGGTTAAAAATTTGTTTAACCATCTTCAAAATATTTTCAAACTAAAACTTTCTTAAACTTGTCATACTCTTTCAATTAACTTATCCCCTGAACTCAATTTGAGATTTTAGACAGATGAAAACCCCTTACATGTAGTTTTGAAATGAAGCCGTTTCAAAACCATTTCGAATGATACTCATATTGATATAAATGATGTAGATTATTGAATAGTTTGAATTTAACCTTTCAAATAGTTGGCAACCTTTTAAAACCCTTTTCGTGTGACGCTCATATTGTGATACATATTCAAACCCATACCGATTCATACCAATCTATACTAATATACATTTTTAAAGCGGTTTTTTTTTGTGAGTTCGGAAAGCTCGAGAACGGCAGAACCGAATTTTTTTTTGAAATTTCGGGCACATACTTCAGACGTCCCAAGAATTATTATAGGCTAAAAAAATGTTTGATATATAAAGGGGGCGTGGCACCTCCCATACAAACCGAATATTTCATACCGAATATCTCTGGAAATGTTCATGGTAGAGTAATGGAACTTCGTGTGGTGATATATGAAATTAATCTTATACTCATGGAGAAAAAAGGGCTATTTAAAAAGAGGGCGCGGCATCGTACAAACGTATATATAATTCATCTGTAGGTATGTTTGTGAGTGAAATCCTCCTAAATGCTCGCACCGATTTTAATGTGTTTTTGAGTAACTCCCTGGATAGTGTAGTTTCACAAATTCTACCGCCAATACCAATAATCGCCAAGTTAGAAGAGGTGCCGTGAATTTCAGATTAAATCGACTTGTTACACCATTGAGTGTATCGAACTCTTGTGTGCTACGATTGGCCCAATGGATATGATTTTTGCCAGTATTGTTATGCGTTAAAGCTTCCTTCGTAGACACCAGCGTTGGGTTGTGTATATTGGATTTCTGTAGAACAATTATACGAATCCATTTTAAATTGCCACGAACTATACTATAAAGTTTCTGGGACAGATTTACTATAGAATCGGATTATTGTTGCCGCCAGGGAATGAAGAGGAAATGTTCTTCACATATATTTCGTTGTGAGATTAACCGTTGTATGATTTGCTGCACAATTAGAGAACTTCAAGAACTTCTTCACGGCCATAACGCTTTCGTTAGGTTATTTAAGTGGCAAACGACCACGAAACCATAATTTTAGCCGATGAGCGTGCCAATGGAAATGGTAAACGTGAATTGTTGGTGAAAATGTTGGACCAAAAAGTTCCAATAAAAAAAATTATAATTTTGGGCGGGACGAAGTTCGCCGGGTCTGCTAGTATTATAATATTTCCTTTAAACTAACTTTATTGTATTTTTAAAAAGGTGGCAACCCTTGTGAAAAACTTCAATATCATTTCAAAACTTTAAAACTAAAGGTTTCTTAACAATATTTCGTTTGACAGCCTTATTTTAACTCTTCAGATAGCTTGCGTATAATTAATTTAAATTAGACTTTGCAAACTGGTGGCAACCCTTTAAACGATATATTCATACGACAGAATTTTTAAGCCTCCTGGNTTTCTTCCAAACTTGGCACAATTATTGACCTTGGTACAGGATACCAAATGGCTGAAAATTTTAAAAATCGGACAATAACCACGCCTACATCCCATATAACGGTAATTTGGAGAAATACGAAATCTTCGATAAATCAGTAAATATTAAAGCTAATTTATTAAAAATTGATGCTTGCAACAATTCTTTACCAGGAAATACGCTTATCATAACATTTTGGAAAATGGGCGTGGCACCGCCCACTTATGATCACATATATGTATCTCGGTAACCGTTCCACCAATTTGTACCAAACTCGGTATGGTTATTGTGCTTGCCACATAAAAGCAAAACGTTCAAAATTATTGAAATCGGACTAAAATTTATTCAAAATTGATACACCCCGGCTTACCATGTAGCGGTAGCTTTCGGAAAGGTGAAAAGCCATATATGTAATACTTGCGCCGGGTATTTAATGTTCGGCCCCGCCCGAACTTAGACTTTCTTACTTGTTTAATATAATTTTCAAATAAAAAAACTCCCTTAATTGAAGTTTAATTTGATTTTTTTAAAAGGTGGCAGCCCTCATTCATGAGTAAATAATGATTTTATATATCTCCATACCAAGTTCCAGTAATCTACCAAAAATATTTCCTGAGAAATGCAGTATGAAAAATTCCGTTTGTATGGGAAGTGCCACGCCCCCTTGTTTAATCGAAATTAAATGTATCCTATATTTTAAGTTGCTNAATTTATTATGATATAAGAAATTTTGATAGAAAAAATTTTCTTTTCCATTTCTTGTGCGTCATTTTGTAAGAATTTTTCTTTTTTCTTGAGAGCTCTTTGAAGTTTAACTGCGAATGAAAACATTGTCTTAAAAATATGTAATGTATACTCACTTAGGGCCGGTTACTCAATGTCTGGTTAAAACTAATCTGCGGGTGAACATCGTTATCGACGTTTTCGACTCCATGCATACAACAGGGAGTCGGTAACGTCGATAACTATGTTTAACCGGAGATTAGTGTTAACCAGACATTGAGTAACCGGCCCTTACTGTTGGTTTTTGTAAAATTTTGTATTACTTTTGAAAGTTGAATGCATCTTTGACCGTTAATTTTTTCATAATTTAATGATCGGATCTAAACCAAATTACGAGACGACCCTTAAGGTACCATCTTTCCGGTAGAAAAAATAATTATTGGAATCGGTTCACGCGGTGCAAAGTTATGCGGTGGAATAAATAAAAGAAGTAAAAATACTCCGAAGAATTGATAACCTCCCCTTTTTTGAAGCCGGTTTTAAATAGTCTGAGTTCTTTGTAAATTTTATGTAAATAAAATGCAATTGATGATACTTAAAAAGTTTATTTATTTATTTCATACTGTAAATAAAACTTTCATAAATGTATTTTAAAGAGCGAATTTCGGGTATTTGCTGATGATATATATTTAGAAGTATAAACCCTTTGCCCCCAAAAAATATTCCTGTGTGCGCCCCTGGCACTCAGTATTTATTATTTGTAAAAAATATATTTTTACTTTGTTTGTAATTTTAAACATTTCATGTGTATATTTTAAACAACTCATGTTCAAAATCAAATCTTGAACATCTTGTGCGTATACTTGAACAGATTCTGGTTGAAAAATAAACACTTTTCAGTGGTAGTTTTACATGCACTTTTTAGAGTGTGGGCTAAATGACAGGAGTGATAATCGGTTGAGTAGTTAAAGCGTGAAAGCGTAGCAAACAAACAAACTCACTTTCCGATTTATAATATTAGTAAGGACGAGTATCAGTCGAAATGGTATTGAAAGGGCTTCATTTCAAAACTACATGTAAGGGGTTTTCATCTGTCGAAAATCTCAAATTGAGTTCAGGGGATAAGTTAATTGAAAAAGTATGACAAGTGAAAAGTTTAAAAAGGTTTTAGTTTGAAAATATTTTGAAGATGGTTAAACAAATTTTTAACCTCCTGTTTTTGAATTGATTTTTCATGAAATAAATTTTACTCAATGTAGCAAGTAAAAATCTCATACACTCAGCGAAGCGGGTGAGGGCAATCTAGTAATAAATAAATGGGTATGAAACCTACTTTTATTTAAAGAGGCGTTTTTATTTTTTCTTTCTGACGTCAGGATATATTTTAAAGGACTTTGTAATTTCAAAGATATGATTAATTCCAAAAATTATTTAAAAAAGGCGTGAGTACTAGGTTCTCATGAAATTTGATGTGTAAACATATGCGTACATTAAAGCATAATAGCACGTTTACATATAAATATAATCTCAATCAAAGCTCGTTAGCTATCAAATTGGTTATGCTTGTTACTCTCACAACTCGAGGACAAGTTAGGCTTCTTCTCTATGCCACCATGGTCACTTTTTTCTGCTACACATATTACGCTATTTAAATATATTTTAACTTAATATTTTATTAAAAATACCTTTACAAACCTCTTTTTCTTGCTAGCGTCAATTTTTTTTTTACTTTTACATTTGACGTTCCCCCTCTTCTTCGCAAGTATAATCGTTAAAACTAGGTTTGACACCAACCAGTTATCGGTTTAATCTGAGATTTTATAATTATAATTTTGTATGGCTAATCTCTTTTTCTAATTACCGATTAGGGAGTTAAGCTCGAAAATGAGGATAATCTTTTTATATGTAAACCTATTATTAGGCGATTCAGCTAAATAAATACACATGTAGGGCAGGTTAGAAATTAAACATTGACCTCACTTAAATTTATTCATTTCGCTGATTTGATTTTTTTATTCATTTTCATGTTTAATTCTTTTAATACACGAAGTTATCGGTATGATTGATATAATATGATACTTGTATACACTTGTGACTCAAGGACGTTAAAATATCTTGAAAACAATGCATAAATTATCTACTGATTTTGAACCTGTAGTTTGAACATTTTATTTGTATATTTTCTTAAATTTAGTTTTTCTTTTAGGAATATGAGCTGTGGTTCTGCTTCATCTGTCGATAGCTTTACGTTAAAGTCATGAATACATATAACATACCATCTTTTGTTTGCAAAATGGGAAGCTAAATTCATTTGTTCGGCATTTCCTCTTATTGTCGTCTTCTCTTTGTGAAATCTTGTATTAGCTCTGATCCAGTACTCAATGAATTTACAGGTTTTTACACGAACTTGCAGGAAGTTACAGGAAAAATGATCCCGTATTCCAAAACCATGTAAATGAGAGCGATTTTTGGTGAGCTGTTCCCGTACTTTTTACTGTTACTCACTTTTTACTCTCACTTCAGATAGTGATTTTTCTTTTGAAACTTTTACAGGATTTAACACGAAAAGCAGAGCGCTACTACATCATCCATACATATGTATATATACATATATTCATGTATGTTCATCAGTTATCAACGGTCCCAGTTAAAATAATTTCAGTAGGTATTTTTTTAAATTTTGGCCTTGCCTTTTTATCAATAGCTTACCTAAACCTATGCCTAAAACCATGCTACGAATATCAAAACCACGTGTAACAAATGTATGTACACACAATCTTAAGTATGTATCCATATAGGTACAAAGCCGTATGCATGCATGGAGTTTGCATAACCGGAAGTAATAATCGTTTGTACCGCATTTCCTCTTATTCTGCAAATGCTTATATGTATGCAACCATTTGCAATAGCAAGTAAACACCGGGTGCCTCTAACGAACTAAAATTTTTTTTTGCTGCAATACAATCCAATTCGAAATTCTCTTCGAAACCAAAGATGTATACACATCAAAAATTCAATGGAATGTATAATAAAAATATGTGTAATTTGTTTAGAAATTAAAAAAATTTTAATTTTTTGGATTCATAAGGACGAATAGGTAATTTTTTAAGATAATAAAGTTAGAAGGACGCAATACGAGGATTTTATCGAGTTTATATAAGTCCTTAACATACAATTTTCTCAAAAACAAATATTGCGAAATTTAGGATACAATTTTAAAAGGACATTTTGTTACTTACCAGTCCTTCTGCACCAAAAACTTGAAACTGTTAAAATTCTATAGGAGTTCCTCTTTAATTTGATATCCACTCGTCTTCTCTAAGCACATTTCTCTGAATTTTTTAAATCATTTTTGAATTAGTAAATTCTAAACACAAATATCAATATATTCGCGAAACCATGGGCCAAATATAGTAAAATTGCGTTTTTAGTTTTTCACTCCGACGTCAGT
>NW_016157625.1:50843-66731 GCF_001687245.7 Rhagoletis zephyria | reverse complement strand
GCGTGACCGGGCGAGGTGATTTAATGCTGTATCACAGTAGCCGCTTCACCAATTCTTACCAAACTCGGTACGAGCCTTGGGTATGGTGTAGCTAAGAAAGTCTTCGACATCGGGCAATAACCACGCGCACTTTTCATATAACGGTAATTTATAGAAACTCGAAAACTGCGATAAATCAGTAACCGCTGGAGCTAATTAACTTAAAATCGATGATTGCAATAACCACTTAGCATAAAATTAGAATATTATAAATTTTTGGATAATGGGCGTGGCGCCACACACTTTTTTTTTAATGAATTAATTAATCCCAACGGCTTTTTACCCTCCATTCCCGCCCAACCGTCACGAGGGGCGCAGTCCGCATGANGCTTTTTACCCTCCATTCCCGCCCAACCGTCACGAGGGGCGCAGTCCGCATGACGTACGGAACATTCTTTTTTTTTTACTTTTTTGGTGCCGAGTAGTGGAAACAGGAGTTTGTTAAGTGTCGAGATCTAAAGCTATTCAGCTACATAATCAAATTCATCAGCTGACTGGATGTGCTAAAGATAGTATTTCAATTATTGAGATTGGAAATAATAGTTTTCTTTATAGTAAAAATCGAGTCCGATACGTCAAACGTGCTGGAATGACAGTTAAAATCTGGACATAAACCACGGAATGATTCGTTTAGTTCAAAATTAGTTTTGCATGGCTTTAAAAATAGAGGTGGAAAGCGTATTGACACTCGAGAGGGGGCATTAAAATTGACATCAGCCAGGAGGGCCGGACAATTAATCAAGCCTGTCATTAATTTTACGATAAATATTATACCAAGCATTTCTCTACAACTTGCGAGTGTAGGCAAATTTTTGAGCTTTAGACGACTTGTGTAAGGGGGGGAGATTGTAATCTGAATCGCAGTTAAAATTACGCAATGCAAAAAGCAAGAATTGTTTTTGAATTGATTCAATCCTTTCTGAATGAACTTGGTAGCGGGAATTCCAAACAATAGATCCGTATTCTAGTATAGGTCTAACTAAACTGGTAAAAAGAGCTTTTGTAACATAAGGATCTTTGAACTCTTTTGACCATCGCCTTACAAATGCAAAAACGCCTTTGGCTTTATTGACTGTAACATTAATATGATGGTTGAAATTGAGTTTGGAATCCATTGTGATACCAAGATCGACAAAATTGGATACCTGCTCCAGATTATAATTTGATATTGAATAAACAGCTGGTTGGTTCCGGCGTAACCCGGCAACCAATTGAGTAGAATTCTATGTAAATAGGTATGTGTGTTCAAAAGGCTACGGCATTCAGTAGGGGACTTCCCTTTGTCTATGTCTGAGTCAAAAGCTTTCAGAGTTGCTTTTAAGCTTGAATTTTTGAGATACTTGTTGACCACTTGTTGACATAGATATGTATGTGTGTATATTGGTCATAAAAAAACAAAGTAGATAACAAGAAGGGACAACTCGTTATAATGAAAGAGAGGAATAGGGGCGTGCTTTCTCTTTTGCTCTAGTACGTTTTCTAATTGGATGAAAAGAGAAGGCACGCCCCTGTTACTCACTTTCGCGTTGTCCCTTCTTGTTATCTACATTCTTTAGTCATAACTGGACAAATGTGGATTTTAAAGTGCTCCGAAATTTTAGTTTAGTTTAATTTAATTTTGGTAATTTTTTTGTTGAACTTGTTTACTTTTTCTGGTGATTTTGGGTAAAGAATAAAAAAATTTGGCTCTGAACACATGTAAGTAAAATATAGCCACCTAAAAGTCTACACTACGTTGCTTATGCATTTGACATACTTTTCGTTCATTTTCTGACTGTCAGTTACGGCTGCTTATTCACATTATAGTCAGCCCTTAATTCAAGTTATTAACTAAAACTTCAACTAAAAGTTGGCACGGGTTATCGTTATCCTACGGCCATACAACTTCATATATATGCTGTTTAGGCTATAAAGCACAAATATAGAGGGTACGCATATACAAATTTCATTTCATTTCATTTCATTTATTTTGGTTCAGGCATTAGTACAATAAGATTCAATCTTTTATAGTACAACAATGATAAAAGTAAAGATAATACTTATTTATTTATATATTGCAAATTAAAACTCTAAAATATATACAAACGCATATGACACATTCAATTAAACAGAGATAACACGGATACATAAAACTTATAACACATATACAAACATTATGGTATGTTAACAAAGCTCAAAAAAATACCTAATTATATATTATTGCAAATATGTAGATGGTTCATAAATTTTTAGAGAAATAATTATAAAGAGTATTTTTGAAGTTGCTTCTGTTGATTTTTCTCCTAATGGTAGCAGGTATAGAGTTCCAAATTCTAATAGCATTGATGAAAAACAGTCTTGTGGAGCTCATAAGTTTGAAGACAGGTACAATTAGATCATAAGATCGCTCAGATTTTGGAAAAATCAGTTTTTCATAAAGGTAATATGGTTCTTTTGAACTCAACAGTTTCAAAAGAAAAATACAGTTTCTGGCTTTTAAATAATCAGAAATTTCACATCCTAGTAAACTAGACCTCCAGGCGGATATATGATCAAATTTCCGTATTCCATAGACATAGCGCGTAACATTATTAAATAAGGTATCAATTTTATGAGAAGACCTGGAGTCGAGCTTGCTGTATACCAACTCAGAATAGGTAATAATAGGCAAAGCGCAAGCTTTTGTTTGATAAGAGAATTTGCAAAAAAAATTTCCTATATATTGGGACCAAATAATTTTTGCTGCCGGCAATAAGAAAACGCCTCGCCCTCGCTCTAAAACGTTTATTCTATTTTATTTTTTATACAAAATTGGGACATTAAAGCGAAATTAATTATTTCTTTCGCTATGGCGCTTCTTTTTTCTTCACGTCTACTTTTGGCGTAAATTACATGCTTTTGGAGAATCCGGTTGACGCAAAATTCATCAGTTTGGGAGTAATAATGATAACATATTCCTAAAACCACCAACACTCCAATCGTCGTGCTGTGCAGGCGTATTTTTCTTTGCTCGTCAATCAAATCGAATTACAAAGTAAATCTTGGCGGGAGAGTAACTATTTCTATCTTAAATGTTGATACATTTGTGCGAATGTGCACTGTATATCAATCTGAGACAGTGACTCTTGTGATAACAAGCACAAGATAAGTGATAACATAAAAATCATTATTCTGTGCTTTAATCTAAAATTCCTTGCATATGTAACCAAAAGGTTGGTCGGTCTCGACAAACGATTCAGTGCGTTAAGTGCAATGAACTCTTTAATTTGGCTTGTGTTGGTATAAAGCAAGCTGATGCTGAATTTCTTGCCAGTTCTGATAAGGGGTTTTTATGCAAAGTCTGCGCGGACATTCGTCGACAGTCATTCCATTCGTCTCCCCCACCCCACCCGCTTTGGATGAAAAGCAAAGTGCTTCGCCTAATATTGTGCCTAAATCCGACTCTCTAAAATGTGCTAATTTGAAATCGGCAGCCTCGCTCAAACAGTCTGTGAATACTCCGAATGAAGCCAAAACCCAACAACAACAAATAACATTGGGATAATTGTATAATATTATTGTCTCTCTTCGAGCCTACAATAACCGAATGTGCAACTATATCACTGCGCAGATGAAAACAACTTGCTCTGCAAGAAAAAGATAGTGCGATTGCCTCACTCAAAGTTGAGTTGACTAACCTACGCTCATGTGTGATTACTGCTGTCGAGAACATATCCAAGTGTGTTATTAGTATTTCGGGTATACTCGCGCTGCGACCTTAAAGATCTATTGTGCTAAACCCTGATTGTAGTCACTCCAACCTTAGGCTATTCAAGAAATTAAGCACATTGGAGGGTGCCGTGTTCCAAATCTTGGATGGAGAAGACAATCTTTCCCCAAGGTGCATCAGTCTGCTATTCATGATATGCGGGCAGTCACACAAAATGTGCTCTGAGGTTTTCTCCGCCAGCCCACATAACTAGCAGTCCGTCTCTACAGATGGTACCTTAACTTGCAGTGTCCTGTCAGGTAGCCTGTAATAGTCCTAAGACCCTCCCGGCTGAGTTCACGGAGTCTTTCTGAGTTCTTCATGGAAGGAGTATGAATTTCTTTGATTGTTTCATTCCCTTTGACTTACACCAGTGGGCAGCAATCTGAGATTCCTCCCAACTCCTAAGTAGTTCTGCAGTGTATCCTGAAGATGTACCACAGAAAGGCTCGGGACCACGCATTCGCGTTTGGGCCCCACTTTTTGCGAGATAGTCAGCCCTTTCGTTGCTTTCAAACCCTTCATGCCCAGGGACCCACCACAGCGTAACTCTATTATGGGCTCCTAGGCTATTCAGAACAGTTTTACAACTCTCCACAAGCCTTGATGTCGTTCTAAATGAGTCTAAGGCCCTTAGTGCTGCCTGGCTATCCGACATAATATTTATTCTGACCCAGTTTGTCTTTCTCCGAAGACATTCTCGAACACAGACTTCGATTGAGAAGATCTCCGCCTGTAATACGGTTGGTCCAAGCACGCCTGCCCCAGTACTCCCGTCTTCCATCTTTGATCCATCGGTATACCATACTTGGGACCCTTTGTCAATCATAAATATTATCGCTTTACAGCAGTCCCTTTCAGGAATTCTGAACTTGTAGGGCTTATCAAAGGATAATTTCGGTAGCATGATATCTGTGAGCTTGATAGCGGGATCATCCAGAAAAGGCTCCAAGTGACCCCAAAGATCACCACTCTTCATGCTGATTACATTGGGCAGTCGTATGGAGCTCCAGCAGCCCTCCTTTTCTAGCAGAATAGATAGAGGAGGAATGCCTGTAATCATACCGAGGGCATCCGTTGGACAGGTGTGCATAGCTCCCGCACTTGCTTTTGGCCACCAGGCCAGTGCCGCATATGTGACAACAGGTTTTATGACCGTATTGAAAGACCAAAACGTTAGTTTGGGTGATATTCCCCAAGTTTTACCATGGAGTCTCTGGCAGGCATAAAACGCCTTGTTGGTAATGTTTAGGAGATGTGAGTTCCAATTGAGCCTTTTGTCCAGAGTTACACCTAGATATTTCGCCTCTTCTGAGAACTCAATTTCTGTCCCTGCCAAGGTGGGTTTAGTCAAGTTGACTTTCCTTCTTTTGGTAAATGGGACAACGGTGGACTTCTGCGGGTTTATTGATAATCCCTTTGAAGCACACCAGTCTTCCGTTAAACTGAGCGCAGCTTGCAATTTGGAACAAATTGTGTCCTCATGCCAGCCGACAACGTAGATGATAGGTCATCTGCATATCCATATGCCTTGAATCCAAAGTCCATTGTCCAAAGTAGGGGCGATAAGACTCCCCCTTGAGGACAGCCACGGGTG
The DNA here is from genome assembly GCF_001687245.7 of Rhagoletis zephyria. Classification (NCBI taxonomy): domain Eukaryota; kingdom Metazoa; phylum Arthropoda; class Insecta; order Diptera; family Tephritidae; genus Rhagoletis; species Rhagoletis zephyria. The sequence goes on along the minus strand of NW_016157625.1, from coordinate 61,368 downwards.
GCAGTTACTGCTTGCCTATTGTCTCCTAGTTCCGCTATTATAGTTCTGGATTTCAACATGCTTCTGATCCAATCCGTTAGAAGGCCAGGAATATCCTTTCGTATCATAGCTGTCGATATTTCTTCATAAGACGTATTGTCGAAAGCACCTGATATGTCCAGGAATGCACACAAAGCTATCTGTTAATACCGCAATGCCTTTTCAATGACTTGAGTTAGGCTATGTATTGCAGTAATAGTAGATTTGCCTGCCTGGTATGCGTGCTGACTCTGACACAGGGGCTTATTCCCGAGAAAGTTATCCCTTATATGAAAGTCAATAAGTTTTTCTAATGCATGGCATGGGTAGATACCATCTGGACCAGGGGGTTTATATGCACTAAAGGTTGAAATGGCCCACGATATCTTTTCCACACTGACGATTCTTCCTGCTAGACCTCTTGTCCTCCTGTTTGCGCACACAGCGTTCGCCGTGTTTGTTGAAAGACATGTGCCTTGGGGAGTACATCCCGGGAAGTGGGTTTCTTACAGAAGCCTGCTGGTTTCTTCCGGGGTGCCAGTGTAGGTACCATCTAGTCTTTTCAAAGTGACTTTCAGATGATCTAGTTTAAGGGCCTTATGAAGGCGATGCACCTCTGGAAGAGAGGAAATACTTCCGCAGTGCTCACGCCACGTAGCCCCTTTAGACCTTCTGAGCTCACAGTTGTATGCGGTTAGGGCTGACTTGTAGGCGGTCCAGTCACCTGTTGACTTTGCCCTATTGAAAAGATTCATGGCTCTTTTCCTAAGTTTTTCGAGAGAATCGTTACCTTTGAGGCTTCTTGGTTCTCAGTGGGCAGCTCTCTTCAAAACCTTGTTTGAGGACATCTTGGAACTTTTTCGCCTCGTCCTCAAGTTCATAGACGGAGGACGGATTAATTTGGTGCCGTAGAACCATTCAATTCCCGCTCTATGTGGAGTCGAAAGAGTTCCCAGTTTGTTTTTCTGGGATTTCTGTAAACATGGTTTGTCACTCTTTGGGCTTCTATATCGAATCGAATATGCCGGTGGTGCGACATAGATACCTCATTTGAGACATGCCAGTTTGAGATAAAGGTCGACAAGCTAGTTGAGGTAATTGTCAAGTCTAGAACCTCCCCTCTTATAGCATTGATAAAGGTCGGCTCATTACCCCGGTTAAGAATAAATAAATTGTTCTTAGTGATAAATTCAAAAAATGACTCACCTCTAGAATTGGTGTCCGAGCAACCCCATACACAGTGATGGGCTTTGGCGTCGCAGCTCATTACTAGTTTCAGCTTTCTCCTTCTGCAGTACTCCTCTAGGGCTATTACTTCCCTTGTGGCCATCTCGCAGCTGTCGCCTGGGAGGTAAGCTGGAGCGAGAACGACCTCTTGTTCTCCCATTTGAGGGGGCACTTTAGTCCATACAGCAGTTAAGTCCTGTTGTGTCAACTCTGAAATGGGAACAAAAGTCATGTTATTACGTAGTAATATGGCCGCTCTGGGCCTGCAGTGTGTGGTATCGTAAATTATCTTACCGTCACAGTCGTTTAGGCCTTAAATAGCTCCGGCCAAAACCCACGGTTCTTGGATGAATGCGATGCAAGCACTTTGTGCAGTCGAGGAGGGACTGGCTTTAACAGGCTGTGTACCCTTCGGGTCTGACGACTCAATCGTCTTCCCTTTTTAACGGATGCGCACCCTGCCATATCCATAATTGACTACGTATCCCAGCCTGTCGAGTGTCTCCGCTGAGTGTGGGTCAACCGCTAGAGTGAGCTCAGTGGTGGGTCCTTTCTGCACCCTGTTGAGCACCCTCCAGCTACCTACCCTCAGCCCTTCGTTCTGACCCTCGACAAGGCCAATGATACTGTCCACTGGAGTGGTTGATGGCTCCGGAAAGTACCCAACGTAGACACTGGGTTTGGGCACGTCAGTGGCATTCATTGCCACAATTTCCGCGCCCTTCCACGGTTTCAGGGTTTGGGATACCTTGCGCAGCCACTCCAGCGTCTCCGCAGCCAGTTGACAACCATCCCGGACGGAAGGTGCAACCGCTAAATTTGGGCTTCACAGAGTCCTTTCGCTGTCGCCCCCCATTACCAATGTCCACCCGACAGGTCGGCGCCTTTGTGACATCGGCAAAAGTTGGCTTGACACAAGGTTCCTTTGGTCCCAAATGGGCCCTTTTGTCAGCTGGACCGGTTTCCGTTTGCGATAGTTCTCCACCGGGGAAGATGTAAGGTTCACCGATCGGTTCCTCTTAAGCTTTGTGCAAGCCAGCAAAGCCAGTTCGGCCTTTCCTTTTGCCATCGGAATAATGGCTAGCCGTTTGGCATCGCTTTCGCTGACACCTCTGGAGAGGTAGAATTTGTAGCGCTTTATACCTGCTCCAGAGAGTTTTCTTTTAGGAGTACTAGCTTCCTCCTGCTGTGACGATAAGAGGCTCCTCGTCAGTGGGTATTTGGATGTCGTTGCCATTTGAACCAGAGCGCATGTTGGCAATATCGATATCCATTCGTCCATTACAGCGTCCCGAGAGGGTTGAGCACCTTTGCCGTTTGGATTAGCACCCAGTTCGTCCGCTGCGATCGCCATTTGTTCAGCAATCTCGTTGGGCATCGCGTGCACCTCTGAGACTGCTGACTGTTGCCCACTGTTAGAGGGCACCGAGATTTTATTGTTGTTTTTATTTATTTGTGTTTCTTCCATATAATCCCACGAGTAAGGGGGAAGAGAGAGGTCATCCGAGGCAGAGCCCCGGTGACCCGGAAAGACTAAATAAAACCAGACGGCGCCACGTGACTGGAGTACGCCGTAGAAAGAGACACTAACGTAGTGCCATTCAGTCCGCAGGCACGGTCCGATTAACACCTGGACTTACGGATTTTATCGAGTAGTTCTCTCTAGATCCGCCATATTTAGTAAAAGCGGGGGAACCTCTCGCAGGGTGTGACTCTTCGCCACGTATGGTCGGTCTTGAGCCATCAATAGGCCCTGATCCAGAGCACTGCATCACGTGTGATAACAGCACCAAGAACCTTGACCCCCCAAGTGTGTTGTTAGTGTAGCCGACGTACCTAATAATGTTCTACTGCCCTTAACGCGGGGCGATGGTGTTAACAATGTTTTACCCCCTGCCTCTTCTCCACCTGTTCCTGTCTCTGGCGCTTGGCATGCAAATGTTACTAATAGTGATGCTCTCACTACCATATCTAATGTTAATGTGTCTGCCGCTGCTTCTGCCAATGATGTTATANGACCCGGAAAGACTAAATAAAACCAGACGGCGCCACGTGACTGGAGTACGCCGTAGAAAGAGACACTAACGTAGTGCCATTCAGTCCGCAGGCACGGTCCGATTAACACCTGGACTTACGGATTTTATCGAGTAGTTCTCTCTAGATCCGCCATATTTAGTAAAAGCGGGGGAACCTCTCGCAGGGTGTGACTCTTCGCCACGTATGGTCGGTCTTGAGCCATCAATAGGCCCTGATCCAGAGCACTGCATCACGTGTGATAACAGCACCAAGAACCTTGACCCCCCAAGTGTGTTGTTAGTGTAGCCGACGTACCTAATAATGTTCTACTGCCCTTAACGCGGGGCGATGGTGTTAACAATGTTTTACCCCCTGCCTCTTCTCCACCTGTTCCTGTCTCTGGCGCTTGGCATGCAAATGTTACTAATAGTGATGCTCTCACTACCATATCTAATGTTAATGTGTCTGCCGCTGCTTCTGCCAATGATGTTATATGATCAACTTCGACCTACAAGGCTGCTCTCATTGACAAAATTAATGCTACGCCGTCTGCTACTGTACCAGTACCACGCTCTTCTTCGTCTCTTTCGTGTCATATTCACGCAGCTGCTACTGCTAACACATTCACTGGTGCTACTGCGATAGCTATGTCGTCAGCGACGGCGCCAACTCAAAGCTGTTCATCGTCTCTATCGTCATGTACTCAGATAGATGTTACTGCGAAACATTTTCAGTTTTACACGGGAGCATCTTATCTGATCATTGCAAATTTTTTATTGTGTCTTTGAGTAGTATCCGCAAAATTGACGTCGAAATCAACAGTTTGCCGACTTGGAACGATCGAAAATTCTCCACAAATAATTGAGGTGAATAACTATGTACTGATTGATATGAGAAGCTAACTTTACACGGCTGGAGTTATCAGTTGAGTTGCACAGTACATATCATTTCTTTTAATTATATTATATCTTATTATTTTTTTAAATACTTTAACTTAGCACATAACAACTCTAATTTTATTTTAATTATTTTAAATTCAGTTGTAAACTTCCATTTCCAAAATAATCTCACATTCTCCTCCTCGGCCCACTTATGTCGAGCGAAATCAACTAATAGATCTTAACACACGGAATTCATATAGGCAGCAACCCTGCAAACCAAAGTTCCCGAAATCTTAACGAAATCTTTAGGAGTATCTGACTTCTGTAACGATTTTTTTCCGAATCTTCAAAGAAAATTATATGAAGTGGTTGACACGAACTCGTAAAGAAATTTCTGTACGAAAGATAAAGAAAATTCTGAAAAAAGTCTGCAAGAAATTCTTCACATAGCAGCATTATTTTCATTTCTTTACCGATTTTCTTCCGAAATTTCGTAAAAGAATGGAAGTGTGCGTAATTTATTTAATTTTAGAAAATTCGACAAAAAATCGGATGGGATCTTTCCGAATTCTTTACGATTCAGAATACTCTGAAAAAATGGTTTGCAGGGAAAATTCACCTGCATCTACACAACAAGTAACACAAACACATACATTTCCAAATTCTGTAATATCGGCTTCATCCATTAAACTTCCTTTATTTTGGTCAGCCTTTCCAGAGGCATGGTTTGTGCACACGGAAGCACAATTTGCATCTAAAAATATAGTCGTTGATAACACTAAGTATGAATATTTAATAATATCTCTACCACAAGATGTTATAATGACTGTATTGGATGTTATACAAACTCCTTCACCTACAAATAAATATAACATTTAAAAAAAGTTCTCATTGAACGTCATTCTCCTAGCGAAAACAGGAGGCTTGATCAGGTCTTGTACAATTCTGATGCAAGAGACAAAAGGCCATAAGAACTTTATCGTCCTTAAGTCTTACTGCAGGACCAAGTATAAATCTTGACCTTCTAAAGAAGCTTTGGCTCAGAAAATTGCCAAAAGGGATCAATCTTGCTCCGACCGGATCTACTACTTCTGAAATAAATTCTTTACTTAAGCTTGCAGATGATATGTGGGAAATTATGAGTCGGGATGAAGTTTGCGCCATAACTCCTAGTAAACCAACTTCACATGTAGAACAAGTAATGGAGAATCTTATCAAAATTACAACTTCCATGTGTGAGAATTTTTCCAAAATTTCAGTAGAAGTTGCTGCTATGAGACAATCTGTAGGGCAAAGCTCATCATTTCCACGACATTCATTTAGTCGAAACCGTTCAAACAGAAGATCTACTTCTAAAAACTGGCAATGCGCTATCATTATCGTTACGGTAGTAAGGCACGGAAGTGTGAACAACCTTGTTCCTATGTAGCCACAAAGTACGCAGGAAAACTAATGAAACTCATTGCTTCAGCGGCTAGTAGTGGGTTAAGTTCTAAGTCTACCCGCCGCCTATTAATTTTCGATAAGGATAATAAGCTTAACTTTCTTATTGATAGTGGTGGCGAAATTTCTGTCTTACCATCTTCAAAATTCAAAAATTGCAAAAGCTCTTCAGACTTATTTTTAACAGCAGCTAACGGTAGCACAATAAAAACTTTTGGTAAGGAGATGCTTAGTGTTAATTTACAGCTGAGGCGAGAGTTTCCTTTTATTTTTGTGATTGCAGATATTAATAGGCCAATAATAGGTGCAGATTTCTTAACAAAATTTGGACTTTTAGTAGATTTAAAAAATAAACGTTTGGTAGACCCTCTTACAAATCTTTCAATGCTATTTCCTCATATGCAAAAGTTTATTTGCCAAAACTATTCGTAATAGAAAACCAATACACTCTGCTTCTCAGAAAATTTCCCGCTTTGATGTTAGAACCGGATTATAATAAACCAATAAAACACTCTACTGTTCATAGAATAATTTGTAACGGTGAGTTACCATTTTCGGAACCAAGACGTCTTGACCCAATTAAATTTAAAGTAGCGAAAACAGAATGCTGCACAAATTTTTCAACGTTTTATTAATGAAGTTTTTGTAAAATTAGATTTTGTTTTCGCTTATCTTGACGACATTTTAGTAGCTAGTAGTAACGAAGAAGAACATGTTCGACATCTTCACATTGTTTTTAAGAAATTAGACGAGTTTGGACTAAATATCAAACCAAACAAATGTTTATTCGGTGTTTCAGAAGTAACGTTCTTAGGATACAACATTTCTAATAAAGGATTTATACCGGCAGACGATAAAGTCAAAGTCATCAAAGATTTTGAACGACCAAAGTCTGTTAAGCTTATGCAGAAATTTATTGGAATGGTGAATTATTACCATAGATACATACCGACATTAGCCGAGTTTAGAATGGACTGGACTTTGAAAGCAACAACAAATTTTGAAAAAGTAAAAGAAGTTTTTACATCGAAAGTGTTACTAAATCATTTTGATAATAATGCAAAACCATCAATATCAACAGATGCTTCGCCGATAGCTATAGAGGCTGTTTTACAGCAGCATACTGAGTGTGGTATTGAACCGTTAGCCTTTTTCCCAAAGAAACTTACCGCTTCGGAAGTTAAATACAGTGCGTTGGATCGCGAATTATTAGCAATTTTTCAAGGAATTAAACATTTTCGAAATTTTTTGGAAGGAAGAAGTTTTACAGTTTACACCGATCATAAACCTTTGATTTTCGCACTTAATTCAAAAGTAGATCGTAGCCCTCGGCAGACCCGTCATCTGGAATATATTTCACAATTTACGAGTGACATTCAGCATGTTTCAGGAAAAGACAATATAGTGGCGGATACTCTGAAGTGGAAGCATTTGAAAAAGAAGAATTCAATTTTAAAAATTTGTATATAGAGCAACAAAAAGATGTATGTATTCAAAATCAACTTAAGAATCGTAATAGTCCTTATAACTTGGTAAAAATTGAAATTCCATTTGTAAAAATCAAAATAATTTGTGAACAATCAAATGGAAGTACGAGACCAAATGTACCAAGTAGCCTTCAAAAAGAAATATTTTCAAACTTACACAACATTAGTCATCCTGGTATAAGGGCAACATGTAATTTGATTACCTCTAGATATTTTTGGCCTTCAATGAAAAAACAAATTAACGAGTGGTCAAAATTATGTCTAAATTGTAAAAAGTGTAAAGTAACTAGACATATTAAATCTCGAATAGTCAAAATTCCAATACCAAAAGGAATGTTTGAACATTTACATACAGATCTAGTGGGACCGTTGCCTATTTCGAATGGTTTTCGGTATATCTTAACAATAATAGACAGAAATACTAGTGGCCGGCGGCATATGCTCTTAAAGAAGCCACAGCAAAATCTGTGGCAGAAGCATTCTTAAATCAGTATATACCGCCTTTCGGGGTACCCAATCACATAACTACAGATCAAGGTGTTCAATTTACCTCTGGTATATTTAAAGAGTTAGCAAGGTACATAGGATGTGAACTGATCACAACATCCGCATATCACCCGCAAGCTAATGGAATGGTAGAGCGATTCCACAGGCAATTGAAAGCATCGTTGTTGTCTCGTTGAAATACCACAAATTGGGCAAAAGATTTATCCCTGATTCTGCTAGGATTACGTTCTTCATATAAAGTCGACATTGATTCCACAGCAGCTGAAACGGTATATGGACAAAATTTACGTTTACCTGGTGAGCTAGTTGTAGAGACTTCCCAAGATTTCAATGCTTCTGAGTTTTTAGTTAATATTAAAAATAAATTTAAGAATGTTCGTTCAAAATTATCTCATCATCAAAATTATTATAAAATATATATGCCAAAGAGTTTGCGAACTTGTAAGGGAGTTTTTGTTAAAGTTGATGATAAAAAAATTTGATTAAGTTGCCCATATGAAGGACCTTTTAGAGTAATAGAAAAACAACCAAAATATTTCAAAATACAGTTACGTGACACAATTAAAACAATTGCAATCGACAGAATTAAACCAGCATTTATCACACAAAACGAAACACTTCCCCAGCTGAGACAGAAGAAGAAAGTCACTTTCAGTTTCATATAAATATTTCATTTTTCTGTAATTTAATTATTTTATTTTTTTGGAAGGGGGAGTATATATATAGAGTTTTAATATACTTTGCTATTTTATACTTATTCAGAATATTTGGGTAGTCCACCTGCAAAGTGCGTTATGTAAATTTTTTTAGATTTTTAGTTTTTGGTGGTTAACGTACCAGTATTTGAAGTAGTTTCATGTCCACTAACAATACAGTGCAAAATCCTTATATATTCTGAAAAAAATAGCATCAAATGTTTGCTACTCTAGCAAAAGTCGCTATAATACTTACTGTATGTATATATACACTTTCAAAAGTCGCTATAATATTTATTGTACGTATGTATACAAGTTAAAAAGTCTCCATCTTCTTATGAACTTAGAAAACTGCAAGCAAGCGTTGCAGTTTCGGTGCCTAGTGGAAGAAGAAGCAGACCAATCTTCATGGAAGAGAGAACGCGTAAGCTTAAAAAAGCTGGCTATATAAAACTTACTGAACTTACAAAACTACCACACTGCGATTTTGATTTTTAATGTTATTAGGCTCTTATGTATCCAAATTTTCAGATAATGAAAAGAAATATACAATTTGGATGTTACTTGTTGTTGTACACGTTTTTTTTTTTAATTTATGGCTTACTATTATAAAATCACATAACGCTGTTTGCAAGTGGTCTACTCATTTGATTTCAATTTTTCTTAGGCCCTCCGCACATTAAGCTCCTAATTATAGTACTGTAATCGTTTCGGCATACTTAAGTATAAAGATTTTATGCCAAACGCATGTGTTTCAATGAAGCTCTGAACATTATGATTCAAAATCTTGTTTTCGCCTAAACATAAAAGCTTCATGAATCGCAGAGCCCAACATTGTAGGGCGCTTGTAGTTTTGAAATCATCATTTGTTTACTTTTTTGTGTTGGAAATAAAATTTATTTGTCAATTCAATAGAAAATGAATGATTTCGTGCTAAGATTCGTGCAAATTGTATTAAACCACAAGCGTTTATGCAATATTTCGGAGCAGAAATATTTGCGGAAGTGCGTAGTTGCGAAAGAACGGCCAGAAAATTTGTTATGTGTAGAAAGTGTTTATTAGCTGGTGACTTATGCACGGCGTGCAAGTATACAGAAGTTGAGTCGTCACGCATTCGTTTCGGCATGACGAAACGATTACTCTACTTTGATTAGGCGCGTAATGTGCCGAGTGCCTTACTTTAAAAACATTTTTCAATATTACTCATTCAGAAAAAACTATTTTTATTGAATTAGATTCAATTGTTAATTTTGTTATAATTAAGTTTTTGCAAATCCTTTAAAATTAATAAATTATTAAAAACTTAAACTATTCTACACTGCCACCATTAGCCAAAATTCTGACTGGAAAACAGCTAAAAACAGTCGTTCGAAGCCCAGGAAACCTTTAATTATTGGTTCCAACAACAACAATGAATTAAATGTGGTTACTAATCAGAAGTGGTTGCATCTGTCTTCGTTTTCAAATAATGTTACTGCAGTGAACATAATCAGTTATGAATCTAAACATGCTAAAATCGATGCTAAATTTCTTAGCTGCTAACACAAAAGGACGCTAATGGGGATGAAATTCAAAAAGTAAATTTTAAATTAGGGGTTAGTGAGTGCTTTTATGATAAAGTGCTCAATGCGAATATTTGGCCAACGAATGTTACGATTCGACCCTTTCGGTTTTTTCAAAAAGAGGGGTGCACCACAACTGAAGCCGTAGGCACTTGTGTTCCAGTTTATTGCCAATTTTCAAACTGTATCCGGCCTGCGGACTAAATGTAACTAGCGTTTTAATATGAGCTCTCATGCTGAGTATGACATTTTTGTCTTGATAGAATTCTTGGCTAAATTCGGAGTTTTTTGACAGCGAATTCTTTGACGCCAATTTGTATTGCATATATCGCAAAGATCGGGACTACTTCAAATTAAGCCTCTCGAGACGAGGTGGGGTTCTCATTGCTGTTCATGTTGTTGTTGTTGTTGTAGCGGCTACAACAACCCCGCCCAGATCGTTTGGTATCTCAGTCGTTGTACGTCAAGTTCCACTAACGGCAACCCTAGGAAGCGTGCAGCTTCTGTGGGATCTGTCCACAGGGACAGGGCCGTTAGGGTAGTCGGGTTTTCCGGGCATGCGAAGAGGTGGTTCGAGTCATGTGGGGTCTCTCCGCATGCCGGACATTCGTTCGGCACATCCTCATTCAGCCTACTCAAGTAGGAGTTTAACCTGCTGCAGTAGCCGGAGCGAAGTTGAGCAAGTGTAG
>NW_016157625.1:42913-50054 GCF_001687245.7 Rhagoletis zephyria | reverse complement strand
AATTGCTGTGCAGCTTCGTCTTTTGGACCGCAGCTATTAATATACCATGCCGACACATGAAGGCGGTTATCTCCTCAATCTTGCTCTGTAGCCCGTTGCAGTTGAATTGGAGGAGCTTCATGTGGTTCGGGAGACGTGTTGTGATGTGGGGTGTGAGTGATGTGTATGTTCTCGCCGCCGTTGGCTGTGTGTGCTGCTGAGGTGATTGCCTCCCTGTGGTGGTAGTGGGGGGCGTCGCAGTTGATGTCAGCGACCGAGCAGCGCAACACGGGTCCTTGAAGTTCCCCGTCCAATCTCGCGTGGTGCGCAGACCTGAACATGCCCTAAAGTGGCACCAGCCAAGGCAGGTGTTGCACTTGACTGATGTCACATTACGGAATATTCTGGTCTGACATACCGTGCAGATTGTAGGGGGAACCAGGAGTTGTTGGCGGCGGCGTGTGGGTGGTGGTGCGGTTGTGTGTGTTATGTGGTCTGTGGTGGCTGTGGTATGTTGTTGTGTTGTGGCGACTGTGTGTGGCTGCTGTGTGAGTGTGTGGGGCTGCACGGGCGGACCATGGGTTGCCGTGGAGGCTGCTCTGTTCGAGCAACAGGGGGCCACGTACGACGTGGTCCACTGTCTGTGTGTCCGTAGTCCCGAGCAGACCCTGAGGTGACTCCACCCCTCGCAGGCATTACACTTGACTGAGGTGGAGTTGTGGTGTAATCGTCTTCGGCATACACAGCAGGTGTATATTTCTGGCCCAGGGTTTGACTCGATGCCAGCCCTGAGTAGGAGAATGCGTAGTGAATGTTGCCCTATGGACGGACAACTTCTGAGATACTTCGCCGACCTAAACGGGGTTAGATCGCCGAAACAACAGCCCTTGGTCGGGTGAGACCCGAGTCATTCCGGTACGTAGAACCGGCTGTCGTGGGATTCGCTCATCGCTTGTGAGTTTGAGCAACACGGACACCTTGTTGGATCATTTGTGTGTCTCGGTGCTTGACAGCTCCAAAACTTTTATCTGCGCGTCATACATCCCTCTGTCTAGTGTGGACTCACTCTACAAATCGCACGCTGACAACATTGTCGATCTCGTCTGTAATCATGACAGTGATAATTTTTGCATTCTCGGAGACTTTAATTTATCGAACGTGGAATGGTCATACTTAGGCAATAGTTCAACTTTACTTCCAAAATATGGGAACGATTTTTCTGAATCGTATCTTGTAGACAACTTCTTAAGTGTTTATCTATCTCAGATAAATAGTCTCACTAATAAGTTATCCAGAACTCTTGATCTAGTTTTCATTAATTAAAATATGAACTTTAATTTAAGTGAATTCCTTGACCCACTTTCATGTCCCGGTTTGCATCATGCGCCGCTTTCTCTTGACCTTGAATTTTATAACTTTGAAAGTATCTGTTCGAATAATCATACGCCTAGTTTTAGTTTTAGGCGTTGCATTTTTGATATTGTCAATCTAGAAATCTCCTCCACAGACTGGGATCACTATTTTCCGGATTCGATGTTACGGTTTATTTTACTATTTTTAAAAATAGAGTCAATGAAATCTGTTTGAGCAATATTCCGCTAAAAAAAAAACAAAACTGCTATAAAATCCCGTGGTATACTAAGAAACTAAAGAATTTGAGAAATAAGTTTTACCAAAAATTTAAATCTACTAAAATGTCTGCCTTTAAAGATAAATACCTTCACTATTCGAGAGAGTTTAAAACGTTAGGTAAAATACTTCAGAGCAGGTATGTTCGTAATTTCGAGTCGGATATCAAGGTAAATCCAAAGTCGTTCTGGAACTATGTAAATTCAAAAAAATCGTTCTCTAGTATTCCCTCGGAAGTTTTTTAAAATGGGACCCATGCCTCTTCTTCTGAGGCTAAAATATTTTTGCTGACTTCTTCCGCTCGAATTTTGTGACGCAGTCGCAAACCTCTCGGAGTTTTTTCCAACTGTGGATTCTCCAATTAACTTTGGCAGGCTCTCATTATCTCTTGATGATGTAGTTGATGGCATTTTGTAAATCAAATCCTCATTGCAGACATACGTTGATGGCTTATCATCTTATCTTCTTAAGAATTGTTTGGCCTTTGCAAACCCACTTCTTTTACTATTCAATAAATCACTTAAGTGTGGCGAGTTCATCGATGCCTGGAAAGTTACCTTCATTAGCCCTATATTCAAAAGTGGTGACAAAAGCAATGTTTTCAACTACAGTCCCATTGCCAAGTTGTTGATATTCAAAGTTATTTGAATATATTGTTAAACAGAAGTTGTATTTTACAGTTAACCGCTTAATTTCCGATAATCTTCATGGTTTCATGTCCGGTAGGTCTACTGTGACAAATCTAGCAATTTTCTCTGAATTTTGTATGACCGCCTTCAAGTCGACACTGTATATACAGATCTTTCGAAAGCCTTCGACAAAGTCAGCCATTCAATTTTGATTTCTAAATTAGCTAGTTTGGGTTTTCATTCACTATTTTTATCTTGGATAAAATCCTATCTTCAGCATCGAAACTAGTCGTTGTCGACAATATGCACTCCAACTCATTCATAGCGTCGTCTGGGGTTCCATAAAGCAGTCTCTTAGGCCCCCTGCTATCTGTCATTTTCATTAATGACATATCGAGCTGTTTTGTTAACTCTAATTTCCTTTTATACGCTGATGATTTGAAGATTTTTTCGACCATTTCAAATTCTTCAGGCTCCATTAAGATTCAATCAGACCTTGACTATGTCTCAGCCTGGTGTCCAACCAATGGCCTTGAGTTAAATAGAAGTAAGTGTTTTCATTTATCCTCCTCCAAATCGCGTTGCGTTATCCCCACTTCTTATTGTATTGCTGGTACCCGTATATCTGCTCTTAATGAGATAACTGACTTAGGTGTAGTTCCTGACTCGAAATTTTTATTTAATAGTCATCTAAATTACAGCGTTGCTAAGTCAGTGCTTGCTTTTATTCGTCGATTTAGTTCAGATTTCACAGATGCTTATACTCATAAGTTACTGTTCGCGTCGATATTATTAAGGGTGTAATTGATTCACCATATCTCCTCGAGCGCATTTGTTACCATATCCCTAACCGGACTATCCGAAATAGTGATGTTCTTTATACAGAATGTGTCGAACTCTTTACGCTTCTAATGCTCCAATTTTTCGAGCTCTGACTGAGTTCAATACTCTCTCAAATTCTCTAACCATTGATTTTTCTATATCTAAGTTTGATTTCAAATCAATGTTACAGCAATGAGTTTTAATATATAACTCCTTCTATTTCTAAGTAGTCTGTAAGTAACTTTGTTAATCTAGATTACTTCTGATTGAATAAATAAATATATAACATGAAAGAAATTATGTTGCCGCTTTCTCGCCACGGCAATTAATCGGCGAGTCGCCAATATGTTGCCATTGATGATTGCTGCCTATTTCTCATGTTTTGCATGGTGGGTACATACATACAATAATTATTTTGAAACGAAAAATAACAATGGCCCGTAGTCATAGTCAAAATAAAGTCGACTTTAAAGTTAGTCGCAGCTTTTTGACATAATTTTCAATGGGGTATCTGTCAAAAAAACTGCAACTAACTTTAAAGTCAACTTTATTTTGACTATGACTACGGGCCAATATCATTACATTCCTTATTCAACCTACTACTATCAAGTGCAGCTGATTCGCCGCTATTCTAGCTTGACAGCGTGTTTCTTCCAACTCTGCCTTGTCTAACCCTAATAGAGCGAAAGAGGGAAACTGCGCTTTTGTCCTTTCAAACGCTACGCTCTCACGTGTTAAGATATGTATGTTGCACCGCGTCAAACATTAGGTCCCCTTCCACGGGCACGAGCTCTGCAATGACGGCGCTCTTTGTTTTCACACTCCTACTGACTACATCCATCTCAAACGCTCTCCAAAAGTCGATGGCAATATACACTTCTTGTTGTAAGTCTGGTACGATCAAAAACTCCAGATGCCTTGACACACCATCCCACATCACTGGCAAAACAACTGCCCCTATCACTAGCGTTTCATCACCATTAGCAGTTTTCATATTTTGCCCTTTGGCATATAAAATACCAGCGCCAAAATCTAGTAGATCTAGCACTCCCTGCACATCTATCTTGGTTCGCGTCAAGAAACGGTTAACTCCTTTCACTGTTACAATAGTGACAATAATCTTGTTATATATTCTCCCAAAATTTGTTTGTTTTATTCGCATTTTTTAGATTTTTCTAAAGTTCCCGCTTTCATTAATTTTAGATATTTCTTATCCAAAAATTCGTTTACTAATCCAATTTGCTCTGATGTAAGCTTTTACTAACTACGGCTTCAACTTCATTTTCTTTATTCATAACTAATCTATCACTACCACTACGATTTTCTAAGATTTTAATTATGGGGATTACTTTTCCGGGCTGTTCTGTTCCTGGTAAGGATTCCCGGAAATCTCTGCCGGATTGTGTTTTCCCCGCATCGGCTTATAAACGCAAAATGGCATGGTGCCACCACATCCGAAAGAAAGGATGCTGTGAAATATCGACTTGCAGATATTCTCCTTGCTACAGGCATCCCGACTTCGAAGCAGATCATCAGACGGAACGGTGATGAACAAATGGCGTGACCTGGAGAGGCGGTAGGACCATTGTTGAGCTTATTGCTGGTTTGCCCTTGCGTTATTGGGACCTGCTTGAACAAAGTTCTTGGCACCCTTGCCCGTATCAGTCACGATGGCTTCTATTTTAGTGTGTTCCACTTGCAGCTCATCGTACATGCACTGAATTTCATTCACCGTTCTTGATCAAGCACAATTTTCTCTTCCATCCTCTCAGCCCTTCCACATTCTGCTAATGTCTCCATTCTCGAAGCAAAGGTCAAATTTGTCAGGCATCTGTTTTCACTCCATGATCTCCCGTATTATCTCGTAATCCGACTCTGATGCTTTGAAATGACTCAGCAACTCCGCTTTTATCTCAAAATATCCGAAGGTCGGATCATCGGCATGGTCCTACAGGATTTGCCAATACCATTTCAAAGCATTTCCAGTTACTAGGCACTGGAAGTTGAAAAACAGCTGATAATACGAGGCATCATTTTGCGCTCGCATATGATCGATTCGGAATATGAAACTTTCCACAGTGATGTCTTTACCCGAAACATCAAACTTGACGGGCCACTAGTCCAGTCTACTTTTTTCATCTACTGGCTTCCTCATGTGGTCCGTGATTACCTGCTCATCTCTGCGTCTCTCGCATGACCACTGGCCTCGCGTTTTGAGGTCATGGCGGGCGGATTATTAATAACTTGCGAAGGTGTCTTCCGGACCGCGTCCATACATTGAGCCATCATATTGTTTTTCTGCGCTATCAGCGTCATCATTTGTTCGATGTTATGTGATGCGGAACTCCGACCGCCAACATGCGTTTGTGACCCTGTAGTACCGTGTGGCAACTGTGGATTGCTGCTTTTCGCCCCTGCTCCACGCCTAGAACTTCCTTGCTCGTCTTCCGGCTTTTATAGTGCTTGTTCCTGAAAAATTCAAGCTCGAGTCTATTCTGCTAATGTGAACATTATTCATGACAGACAAGCTGGGCTGAGCGATTTTCTATGTTGTGTCCAAAATACGTGCAGCACACCTATTCAGGAAGTTCGTGGGGGCAAAGTCCACCGGCTGCTCTATGCCAATGTCGATCAGTGTAACGATCGATCCAACTATTTAATTTTCCAGTGCCCTGGTCATCCTTCTGTTATCGAGGATGCCTAATCCAGTTACTTGATTTTCCTCACTCGGTTTTCCTTTCTCCATTTACCCTGGAGCTTTACACTTATGGCGGTACCGTAGTGAAAGTTCCTAGCACTCCCCAGGAAAGTTTGTGCAAAGAAATATAAATAAAAAATAAAAACATATTTTATCACACTAAAGGAAGAGAATGCCACCACATCAATAACCAAAACGGAAACTGATCAAAAGTGTTTATGTAAATATATAATTTGAAAATCTTCAAGTAAAAATAAGTTTAGTATACAAAAAAACATAATGATAAAAATTAATTTGTTTGTTTTTATTTGTTATTTTTATGACCTTATAAAATTATATTCAACAATTTTTATGAGCTTGAGGCCGTTTTTAGTGAAAACTTATTGTTGAAAAGCAACAATAATTTGAAAAAAATGGTGGAAGTGATAGCTATTTCGGAAATCACCACATTTCCTCATCAGACTTCTTTCAGTAGGATTCGAACCGACGATCACCACTGACTCAGCCAGTTGCCTACGCACTGTGCTAAGTTTGTCTTGTTAATTCTTGTTGCTTATTTTCCACTATTTCACTTTGCTAAGCCAACTACAATCAAGCGCAGCTATTCCGCTGCAATTCACTTGATCATGTGGTTGTTGGTTTTGTTGGTTTTTGTTAATATTTCTATTATTAGAATGTTTAACTTTTAGGGTCGTCCTTAAGTTATTTGTTTTTATTTGTTATTTTTATGGCCTCATAACAATTATATTCAACAATTTTTATGAGCTCGAGGCCGTTTTTAGTGAAAACTTATTGTGGAAAAGCAACAATAATTTGAAAAAATGGTAGAAGTGATAGCTATTTCGGAAATCACCACATTTCCTCATCAGACTTCTTTCAGTAGGATTCGAACCGACGATCACCACTGACTCAGCCAGTTGCCTACGCACTGTGCTAAGTTTGCCTTGTTAATTCTTGTTGCTTATTTCCACTATTTCACTTTGCTAAGCCAACTACAATCAAGCGCAGCTATTCCGCTGCAATTCACTTGATCATGTGGTTCTTGGTTTTGTTGTTTTTGTTAATATTTCTTAATATTTCTATTATTAGAATGTTTAACTTTTAGGTGTGCTCGTCCTTAAGTTATTTGTTTTTATTTGTTTTATTTATTTATGGCCTTATAAAAATTATATTCAACAATTCTTATATGAGCTTGAGGCAGTTTTTAGTGAAAGAACTATTGTGGAAAAGCAACAATAATTTGAAAAAATGTTAGAAGTGATAGCTATTTCGGAAATCACCACATTTCCTCATCAGACTTCTTTCAGTAGGATTCAAACCGATAATCACCACTGACTCAGCCAGTTGCCTACGCGCTGTGCTAAGTTTGCCTTGTTAATTCTTG
>NW_016157625.1:21809-42888 GCF_001687245.7 Rhagoletis zephyria | reverse complement strand
AACGCAAGCAGAAGAATCTCGCTTCCACATTCTGCATATGCGCTTAACATTTTTGTTTAAACAAATTTGTCGAAATTTCATCTCTAAAGCAAATATTAAATATCATTTAATATATACTTTAGAGTTAAATAATCATTTTTAGTGGTGGGCGAGTCCGAGATGTTTAAATGATCGAGATAATACATTCAATTCGCGTAGATTTTTGAGAACTTTTTTCGTTGAAGGTGTTGCTCTTTTCTTCCATACTGAAATTTTTGTACATCCAATTTGTATAAAGAAAGTGCAAAAAAATATTAAAAATCAACATGAATTCTTAGCGCACTTTCACTTTATAATACTAAAAATGAATCGACTATAAAACTGCATACCGTCAGTTGGTTTCGAACACTCATGCGGTGAGGATGTGATCGCGCTTTTATTGATTTTATTGCCGTCAACAAGCATTTTCGTAAAAGGGCTAGCACAACCCCAACAACAAAGTTATTATTAATGGATAAAAGTGACATCTTTTTGGATTCGGTAATCAGTTTTGACATTTTAATAACATTTCAAGTGCTTATCAAAACTTTACGACACTCACATATTGACAAGATTTGACCATTTATCTTAATATTATGTATTTTTTTTTATAAAAATACAGTTTATACTTAAAAAAAAAGCCGTAGAAATCCAAGGTTCAATCTTTTTGCAACATTAAAAAAATTAACACACTTTCTTAAAAATTTCGACCTTTTTAATTAGATTTCCTAGAAATATTTTGAGTATGCAGTTTTGTAGCCCATTCAGTTTTAATATAACAAAGTCTTTTAAGATTTCTTTTGATGAAGCAGTTGCTCATTTTCTCCATATAAAAAAATCGTCGAACACACTTCTATGGAAAAAATTACGCATATCGTCAACAAAAAAATAAATAAAAAAATAAAAAATTACCAAAAATCAGCGGTAAGTCCCAGCTACTTTAAACTTGCAATTTCTATACTAAAATTGAAAACCTCGAAATTTTTACGAAAGCTTGTAGATTTTTTTGTGTTGTGCAAATTTGGATTTATGCAGATTTGTTAAAGAACAAATTACATTTTTATAAAAAGATAAATAAAATTAAAAAAAATAATAAAATAAATAGTAATAGATTTTTCAAAACTTACAAAGGCAAATACGAAAAGGCGATAACAAAAAGAGAATAAAAAAATTTCACCCTCTGAATTTTTAAAATCATATATTTTTAGTATTCATCAAAAAATTGTACTAAAAAGTACTGCCTAGTAGCAGAGTATATTGTAAACGAAATTGTATCAACAAAGTACAATTGTACCAAAAATGCCAACACTGTCTCGCTGCTTTCGCAAAATGTAGTTGTGTGCGTGTGCCCATCGCTGACATACATTCACATCAGTGTTGATATTTAAGATTTTTAAATTGTACCAAACTAATTACAAGAAGTGTAACTTTTGGAGTTTAATTGTACTTTTCACCACTTCCGTCAATGCATTACCTCCCTTTTCCCGCAACCAAACAAAACAAATTTTGTTGTCTACTGCAGTGTGTTCATTGTTCAATTCAATGTAGGCTTAATTTAACGTAACTTATCATTGAGATCCCTTCAGCTGGCCTATAAAGTCATAGCCTGTCTTGTCAGAAAGTCCCACTAAGTTAAATTAAGTTTCATTCAGCTCTCTCTAAACTATATTTAACTAAAATTATACACAAATAAATCCTTGAATTATATTTCACATTTTGAAAAGTAAACCCCGCGACAAAATGCTACGGTCACCTGGTTTGGGCTATTTATTATATTATTTATCATTGTCTAAAAAAAACTATACAAATAAATCTTAATTTAAAATATTGAAATAAAATAGCAACGCAACACGCGCATTTTCATCCATATAAAATAAAATGCGAACATTCGTTATATGGAAGAACCGCAAACGGAAAAATTCAAAAAATCAATGGAATTTTTTAGACACTTCAAAATTGCATCTTATTCTACTAGAATGAATGGGCTACAAAAATGTTAACCCAAAACATGTCTACAAATTCTGAACAAAAACTGTGAAAATTTTATGAAACTTTGTTGATTTTTTTCAATCTTTCAAGTTTGGATTTATTTGCAAGGTTTTTGTTTGACAATAAGCTACAATTTTATAAAAAAATAAATAAATTATTTAAAAAAATAAAATAAATACCGGGTGACAGTGTAATTTTGTCAAAGATAAAGACAATGATGATAAAACATTAATACACTATATACGTCAGTTCATATTAAGGAACATAAAATGAGATCACTATCGATAAAATGGAAATCCTCAAGGGAAATTTTTAATTTCAACGTATGGAATTTACATACACTTTTTTATTTTCAACCCCCGAATTTCCCAATTACTTCTATTTCTGCAGGATCGCCATTAGGTAAATTGCATTTCCAAACATTTTTTCAAAATAAGTAGCGATGAGGGATATTTCACCCGCCGGTGATAAGGAATCGCAATAACCATAGCGCACAACATAATAATATTTCTGTTCACAATCACGTTTACATTCAAAATTACAATTCATACTTTCGTTTTGTAGCAAATATGAAATATAGGTATATCCATTTACTTAAATGTAAACGGATTAAAAATCAAAGTGCTAGAAGAGATTTGAGCGTTTGGTACAAAAAAGTATTTTTGATGTTGAAATTGTACTTAAAATCAGCAAATTGTACTTTTGTACTTTTTAAAATTAATTGTACTGAAACAAGTAATTTTTAGCAAAAAAAAAAACCGACTTCAACTCTCATATAAAAAAAAATATATATATATATATATGTCATGATCCACTGATCGGATCTTAACTTAGTATGTGACCACCTTTTCGATGCAAAAAGAATTATCGAAATCGGTTGACGTGGTCCAAAGTTATGTGGTAACATACATTAAAAAAAAAAAATATTCCGACGAACTGATAACCTCCTCCTTTTTTGGAAGTCGGTTAAAAAGTACAATTGTACTTAAAATATCAACACTGTTTCACTGGCGTGACAAAGTTCTTGCTGCAGCGATGCCAGATTTGAGCGTACCCAATTTTTTACCGATAATAACTCATGCGAGGGATTTGGGTATTGGGCATTTTACAAGCCTATTAGGAAGTATACATATCTGTGTATAATGAACCATTCGCAGCATACGATTGCGAAAGACTCACTGGCGCCGAGCCGTTGAAGAACTCTTGGAAAATAAACGTAAATGAGGCAGTTGCGACGCTAGCAAGTCAATATTCGTATGAAGTGTCATAAAAAAATTCCTTGTGGTTTAAAGAATAAAGGAAATGGTACATTTTACTAAAGCCTGCCTCCCGACATAAGCTACTATTTCATACGAACACAAATATATTCGCCTACAAATAATGCTGATTATTTTAATTAAGTCCTAAGATAAGTTTGTGAATCTTATCAGTGTTCTATGTAAGAACCAAAAATCAATCCCCTCGCCAATTAGAAGTTTTGCTTTAAAAGAAAAATATACATAGCGCATTTACTCAATACTTGGTTTGGCATTACTGTTTGAGCATTGATGTGCTAGGCTCACTGTTGCCAAGGATGTGCATTTTGCACTAAATTTAGTGCTTTTGGGAAACCAAAAAGCCAAAATAATTTGAACTCAATGCTTGGTGCGTTATTTAGTGATGCGTTTTTAATTTAAGCACACCGAATGCATAGGTACATATGTATGTATGTACGTATACACTATACACTAATAAAATGTGAGGAATAGGTAAATTTAATATGTTTTCCGTTGTTATAAATGTATTGAAATTAATTTAATAATAAAAACGGGAGGAAATGGATTTGTATATGCACTTTTTACTGAATCAAAAAAATTATTAAACATGACAATAAAAACTTGGCGCCTTTGTTTTGGAAAAATTGGCTTTTTCTGGTGGCCTGGTTTGAAAAATTGATTTGTTTTTGTTATTTTCTGGCCTTATAACAATTATATTCAACAAATTTTATTGAGCTTGAGGACGTTTTTAATGAAAAACTATTGTGGAAAAGCAGCAATAATTTTGAAAAAAATGGTAGAAGTTATAGCTATTTCGGAAGTCACCACATTTCCTTATAAGACTTCTTTCAGTAAGATTCGAACTGACGTTCCCACTAACCCAGCCAGTTGCCTACGCACTGCGCTAATTCGCCTTGTGAATTCTTGTTACTTTTTCCACTTTTCCATTAGTTAAGCCAACTACAATCAAGCTAAGCTATTCCTGTGCTATTTAAACTTGATCATGTGGTTGTTGGTTTTGTTAGTTTTTGTTAATAGTTCTATTTTTAGAATGTTTAATTTTTAGGTGTGCTTGCCCTATTAACTAATTTGTTTTTGTTATTTGATGGCCTTATAACAATTATATTCAACAATTTTTATTGAGTTTGAGACCGTTTTTAATGTAATGATTCTATTTTTAGAATGCTTAACTTTTACGTATGCTCGCCCTTTAAGTTATTTGTTTTTTATTTTAATTGTATGGCCTTATAAAAATTATATTCAACAATTCTTATTGAGCTTGAGGTCATTTTTAATGAAAAACTATTGTGGAAAAGCAACTATAATTCTGCAAAAATGGTAGAAGTGATAGCTATTTCGGAAATCACCACATTTCCTAACCAGACTTCTTTCAGTAGGATTCGAACCGACGATCCGACTGACTCAGCCTGTTGCCTACGCACTGCGCTAAGCTCGCCTTGTGAATTCTTGTTGCTTTTCCCACTTTTTCAGTTGTTACGCCAACTACAATCAAGGGCTGCTATTCCAGTGCTATTTAAACTTAATCATGTGGTTGTTGATTTTGTTGGTTTTTGTTAATAATTCTATTTTTAGAATGCTTAACTTTTAGGTATGCTCGCCCTTTAAGTTATTTTTTTTTTGTATTTTATTGCCTTATAATAATTATATTCAATAATTCTTATTGAGCTTGGGGCAATTTTTAATGAAAAACTATTGTGGAAAAGCAACAATATTTCTGAAAAAATGGTAAAAGTGATTGCTATTTCGGAAATAAAATCATTTCCTCATCAGACTTCTTTAAGTAGGATTCGAACCGACGATCCCACTGACTCAGCCAGTTGCCTGCGCACTGCGCTAAGTTCGCCTTGTGAATTCTTGTTGCTTTTTCCACTTGTTCATTTGCTAAGCCAACTACAATCAAGCGCAGCTATTCCAGTGCTATTTAAACTTGATCATGTGGTTGTTGGTTTTTGTTAATAGTTCTATTTTTAGAATGCTTAATTTTTAGGTGTGCTTGCCCTATTAACTTATTTGTTTTTGTTATTTGATGGCCTTATAACAATTATATTCAACAATTTTTATTGAGCTTGAGACCATTTTTAATGAAAAACAATAATTCTGAAAAATGGTAGAAGTGATAGCTATTTCGGAAATCACCACATTTCCTCATCAGACTTCTTTCAGTAGGATTCGAACCGACGATCCCACTGACTCAGCCAGTTGCCTGCGCACTGCGCTAAGTTCGCCTTGTGAATTCTTGTTGCTTTTTCCACTTGTTCATTTGCTAAGCCAACTACAATCAAGCGCAGCTATTCCAGTGCTATTTAAACTTGATCATGTGGTTGTTGGTTTTTGTTAATAGTTCTATTTTTAGAATGCTTAATTTTTAGGTGTGCTTGCCCTATTAACTTATTTGTTTTTGTTATTTGATGGCCTTATAACAATTATATTCAACAATTTTTATTGAGCTCGAGGCCGTTTTTTAATGAAAATTTATTGTGGAAAAGCAACAATAATTTGAAAAAATGGTAGAAGTGATAGCTATTTCGGAAATCACCACATTTCCTCATCAGACTTCTTTCAGTAGGATTCGAACCGACGATCCCACTGACTCAGCCAGTTGCCTACGCACTGCTCTTAGTTCGCCTTGCTCCTTGTTGCAGCTTAAATTGGTTGTTGGCTTAACAAATGAAAAAGTGGAAAAAGCAACAATAATTCACAAGGCGAACTTAGCGCAGTGCGTAGGCAACTGGCTGAGTCTGTGGGATCGTCGGTTCGAATCCTACTGAAAGAAGTCTGATGAGGAAATGTGGTGATTTCCGAAATAGCTATCACTTTTACCATTTTTTCAGAATTATTGTTGCTTTTCCACAATAGTTTTTCATTAAAAACGGCCTCAAGCTCAATAAAAATTGTTGAAGATAAAAGTTAATTAAAAAAATTTACTTATAAAATAATTCAACTCAGAAAACAAAAATTGTATATGCGTATAGGTGTATCGATAAATGTGTTTAATAATAGCGATAATTACTACTAATCTGTAACCGCAACCTACTAAGCATTAGACAAAAGAACTTGTAAAAAAAAAATTGCTGAATTCAAATAAAAAACAATAACAAAAATTATTATTATTATTTTTTTCGCTTTTTGTAAATTAATAAATTCATTTGTTGGTATGTGTTTGGTGTTGCCCTCGGCAGAGGTCATCGTGGGTGCTTTTGATGCGTCTGTCCGTCGTCCATTGTCTACGTCAGCTAACCCCCTCAAGTAGTGCAGCAAGTTGATTTTTCAGCTATTTGCCCCAAAATACGGTTACCCCACTATTTAGTGTTTCTTTTCAAATCTCGGCAGTTTAATCCCAATTTTCAGTCAAAAAGTAAACAAAAATATAAAAATCTCCCAATCTTTTTGGTCCAGGTACTCCAAAGAAAAGTTTTGCTGGCCCCCTACAATGTAGGGTCCAAAATAATAAAGTCGGAATTTTAATGCCGCCACCCCCTAGGATTGTTCTGAACCGAAAATAAATAAACCCCAATTTTTTTATTTTGAAATCAAAAAATATTTAGGGAGTGCTCACAGCGCTCAAAGTTTTCTATGTATTTTATATGGGGAAAAAACAAATTTTCGTAAAAATGGCATAAAACTCTTGAAAATCAATATTTTTCAATCGTAAAACTTTGCTTCTCTTCAGGAGACTTCAAATGTTGATATCCAATTGTTTATTTAATCATTTTTTATGATTAAAGATTTTTTATTGGTCCCCCCATTACATTTTCAAGGACCCATTATTTATATAATAAATTGTATAATAAAGTACGAACTACTCCACAAGATAGAGACGGGTCAAAAGTTGGAATATTGTTCAGCTCCACTAAGGTTCTAATCAAGGGAGCATACATTGCATAGTTCGTTTTAGAAAATACGATATAGAAAGAAGAAACACTGCGTAAATTACGTGTAGGAACATTGAAAGTTATTCTTTCCAAGAGGTTAGGGCAATCAACCGATCCATTCAAGAGATTGGCAACGAATGAGCAAGCAAGATAAGCAGATCTGCTACGTAGAGTTTGTAAATTTAGAAGTGCACAACGTGATTCATATGAGGGAATGGGTTCACTAAAATTCCGTGAGCGTAAAGCAAATTTTATAAATTTTTTCTGTATCCGTTCTAATCGCGTGATATGAGAATTGTGGTATGGTCTCCAAATGAATGACGCATACTCCAACCTGGATCTTACTAGAGTAATATAAAGCAGCTTCAAAGTGTATGGATCGTAAAAAGATGAACTATTTCGCCGGACGAAAGCCAGCATCGCGTATGATTTGCCAACTATATATTCGATATGCGTGGAAAAATTTAGTTTCGTGTCGAAGTAGACACCTAGATCCTTGACTTCATTAACATGATTAAGAGGAGATCCAGAAATATGATAGCGCGTGTGGAGCGGAATTAGCTTTCTGGTATAAGTACAATGTGAGCACTTATTTATATTTAGATGAAGGCGGTTTCGTTTGCACCAATCGTGTACTTTAACGAGTTCTCCTTGAAGGGCAATGGATTCGTTTATACATTTAATGCCAGAGTAAATTTTGAGATCGTCCGCATATAATAGATATTTAGATGACGAGAAGCAGGACCCTATGTCATTAATAAATAAAATAAACAACAGTGGTCCAAGTATACTACCTTGAGGAACACCCGACGTCGCAATAAAAGGCTGTGAGTAGACATCCTCGAACACAACCATGCAATTTCTGTCAGACAAATATGATTTAATCCACTCCAAAAAATTAGAGTGGAAACCCATAGAGAATAATTTAGACACTAAGACCTTGTGAGAAACTCTGTCAAATGCCTTTGAAAAGTCAGTATATATTGTGTCGACTTGCTGGCCAGCTTGAAAAGCAGACAGACAATCTTCCGTAAAAATCGCAAGATTAGAGACTGTGGACCTTCCTTTAATAAAACCATGTTGGTTTGGACTAATTAAGCTGCTAACTGAGAATGACAATTTCACCTTAATAACACATTCAAAAATTTTCGCTACTGTGGTTAACTTTGAAATTGGTCTATAATTAGATACATCATTTTTGTTGCCACTTTTAAAAATCGGGGTTATCTGAGCCTTTTTCCAATCATCAATAAATTTACCCGATGCTAAAGACATATTAAAAATCAGTGTCAAAGGTTGGATTAATGCAGGGCATTTTTTAAAGAGTATGGCTGAAAGGCCATCAGGATCCATAAGATTTGAGGTTTTAAGTGAATCAATACCACTACCAACGTCCACTTCCGACAGTGTAAGCGACCCAAACGCAGGTAGGCATTCAGGAATAAAGGCATTAGCATGGGTAATATCTGAGTCGGAGACAAAATTTGAGGAGAAAAACTCGGCAAAAATATTGGCTGCTTCCTCGGGACAACTTGCATGTTTATCCTTATAAAAAACAGACGCAGGAATGCTGGATTTCGAAGATTTGGATTTAATATAACTCCAGAATGCTTTAGGATTTTTTTTTTATATTAGCTTCCTGGTAATTAACGTATTTAGCATAGAGTAACTTATCGAGTTCATTAAACTTCTTTAAATATAATTGGTATTGCTCATAATAAAATAGTAGTTTAGTCGCTTTAAACTTTTTATGGTACTTATTTTTACGATTTTTAAGATGCTTTAGATGTTTAGTATACCAAGGTATCTTATACGTTTTTCTTGGAAAAGTAGGGATATTATTTACGCAAACCTCATAGATTAATGATTTGAAAAGACCAAAGGCATTCGCAGTATCTAAGTTACCAAGTAAGTGAGACCAATCGTACCCCTGAATAATATAATTCAAGTCAGTAAAATTGCACAAGTTATAATTTAATTTGGGACGAGAACTAAATTGTGGGGCAGCAAAATATTCATAGAAATGTAGGCTTATAACTAGAGGAATATGGNGTTAAACGTTTTTTTTGGAAAAGTAGGGATATTATTTACGCAAACCTCATAGATTAATGATTTGAAAAGAGCAAAGGCCTTCGCAGTATCTAAGTTACCAAGTAAGTGAGACCAATCGTACCCCTGAATAATATAATTCAAGTCATTAAAATTGCACACGTTATAATTTAATTTGGGACGAGAACTAAATTGTGGGGCAGCAAAATATTCATAGAACTGTAGGCTTATAACTAGAGGAATATGGTGCAAGTTTTCAGCTGAGATCGGAGAACTACAAACTGACAATCGAAAATGCAAATTATTAGATAAAAAAACTAGATCTAAAAGCCGATTATGCTTGTTAAAAAAGCCATTGACTTGACATAAACCAATACTTAAGAGACTGTCAATAACAAGGATTTCACTTTCACTAGAAATATTTACAGGAGTTAAGACAAATAGGCTGTTCAAATTACGCNGCAGGAGTTAAGACAAATAGGCTGTTCAAATTACGCCAAGAGGTATTACATAAATTAAAATCCCCAAGAACACAAAGTTGGTGATCTCCTATACTAGAGCTTAATGAAATAATATTATCGATATGTGCCTTGTAAATCATATAGTTGCTGTTCGGAGGAATATATGAGGCACACAGAAAGAGTAGTCCACCCGGGCACCGCACACTGACGCATAGTTGATCAAGAATAGAGTCTGCATTTTTCAAATTGATAGACGCTGAACAGAGTTTACGTTGTACCGCGATTAAAACTCCACCACCTCTCGAACACCCAGTTTTTAATTCATCTCTATCCTTCCGAAATACATTATAGAGAGTAGCATCAAAGAATTCAGCATCAAAGAAATTTGGGGTTAGCCAACTTTCAATTATAATGAAAATGTCATATTCTTGATGTGAGCTTAGTCTACGAACCACATCACCTTTAGATCGCATGCCAGACACATTATGAAAATAGATTTTCAGCTCATGCGCAGGTTTAACATTTACTAGGCTGGTTGAGACTGTTTTTCCTTTCTTTGTAAAAAACGAAAAGGACGAACCGTAACATTGGCAGGCCAGATTTCGGGCATAAGCAGCTTACGAAAGAGCCCTTCAGGAACACGCAATTTAAAATTCACATGTTTTAGAGACTCAGTTGCCGCATCTTTCTTTACAAGTTTGAAACAGGATAAAAGGTTTTTAGAGATGCCCGAATGTCTTTCTACATATATAAGTATATCATCAGTCTACACTGATGGCATAAACGAGTCGAGATGAAGCCACTTTAAATGCTCGGCAACCTTGAGATCAGCGTTAGTACTGGATCCAAAAACCCGCAGATCATTCACTTTCTTAGCATTATTGTTACGAGGTAAATAGCCCCGATATCATTTAGATCATTAATGCGTGTAGAAGGCGAAGCGGCTGTATTAATAGGTAAACGCATATTGGCACACCCTAATGCAGTTAAAGTGTTTGCATTTGGATTAGCATAGGCAATGTCGCGCGCTGCGGAATTTGTAGAAAGAGGGGTAGGCGATGAAGCGTGATTAACATTAGATTGCACAGAAATTGTATCAGCAGCAGCAGCGTAATTTGTAATTGAATTATAAGAATCATCGGTGTTGATTTCCGCAACAGCACCGGCAGGAGACCTAACAGAGCGATTTCCATTCGATTGCACGGAATTAGTGCCAGCAGCGGCAGCAGCAGCGTAGCTCATACCGGGTAAAGATGTATTAGCAGCAACAACAGCATTAGCAGTGCACGGGGTTGACGGCTTCGTGGTGGTAGTGGTAACAGCAGGTAAATTGACAGTGCAATCTGCGACAGTATTTGCATCCATGAGGCCACCAACTTGACGTACAGTATTAGAGCCATGCGAACTAGTATTAGTATTAATATTAGTATTAGTATTAATATTAGTATTAGTATTAGACAACAAAACAGCATCAGCGAACGACGAGCAAGTTGGTCTAGTAGAAGTAGTGCTAAGAGAGACAGCAGGTGTAGATTGAAGAGCAACGGCTGACATCGATGTAGGCGCAGTAATAGAGGTGTATGTGCTATCGTTAGTTACAAGTGTATTGACAGCTGTAGCGATTGTTACAGCAGAATCCAAATGAGCGGGAGAGATACCGTTAACGTTACTGACAAACTGTGCCCGTGGCGAATTAAATGCATGAGGGACAGCGGAAAACTCCAAAACACCAGGTGAGGAACAATAGTAGTTATTGTTGTAAGAAACATTAGCAGCAGTTTTTCTGGCATTGAATTCCGCAGCCATCATATCAGCATTCACAGCGTTAAGGTTATTTGCACTCGAGTTGTTGTTGGTCGAATGCAAGGAGATTATTAGATCTTTTATTGCATCAAATTGTTTCGATAAATCTTTGAATTTAGCATCAAAGGTATTTGAAATAAGATCAATACTAAGCTTTTGAGTTACCAGAACTGCATCCAGAGCCTTAACGAGTTTCTCTGGCATGACAACACACTCATCACAAAGATATAATAAATTACGTTTTGTTTTGACCAAATTGAAATCGTATTCGAGAAACGTCTTTGCAGCAAACACGATGAAAAGTTTTTTTACAAAACCCATTACACGGCAGCAGATTAGCATCAGATCTTGAAAAGGCTTTAGTACATTTTCCGCAAAAATTCTCCATTACGAAAGAAAAGATAATAAAATAACAGAGCGAATTAAAAGCACGTCTGCACACACCGAACACTGAACTGAATATTAAATATAGTCACCATGAAAAAATTGTTAAAGGAACAATTGGGTATTATTACCGGGAATCTCCTGAAGATAAGCAAAGTTTTCCTATCGAAAAATATTGATTTTCAAGAATTCTACACTATTTCTACGAAAAGTTGTTTTTTCCCCATATAAAATACATTGAAAACTTTGAGCGCTTTGAGCACACCCTAATTTTTTTTTATTTCAAAATAAAAAATAGGGGTATAATTTTTTTTTGGTATAGAACAATCCTAGGGGCTGGCGGCATTAAAAATGCGACCTTATTTTTTACATACATTTTTGGACCACTTTAACTTACCCTACATACAGTATTGGACATATCTATAGCACCCCCCTTTCAAAGCGATATTGTTTGCCACTTATGTTTAATTATTTGTTTTTAAGAATTTTCAATTAAAATATAGTTTATTCTCTAACAAAGCCCATATAAACCAATGTTTTAAACTTTTTAAAAGACCGCAAAAAAGTGCAACGAACTTTCCCTTAAATTTCAAACTTTTTTCTCAGAAGCTCTAGAATTTTTATAATTATAATTTTTTTTTTGCTATAGAACAATCCTAGGGGCTGGCGGCATTAAAAATGCGACCTTATTTTTTACATACATTTTTGGACCACTTTAACTTACCCTACATACAGTATTGGACATATCTATAGCACCCCCCTTTCAAAGCGATATTGTTTGCCACTTATGTTTAATTATTTGTTTTTAAGAATTTTCAATTAAAATATAGTTTATTCTCTAACAAAGCCCATATAAACCAATGTTTTAAACTTTTTAAAAGACTGCAAAAAAGTGCAACGAATTTTATTTACCTTAAATTTCAAACTTTTTTTCTCAGAAGCTCTAGAATTTTTTTGAGTACACAGTTTTATAGCGCATTCAATTTTGTCCAATAATAAGTAAGTTTCAAGTCGCTAAAAATTACCGTTGATTTTTTAGATTTTTTTTGTCTCATTTGCTTCCATATAACGTCTAAACACAATTTATTTTTATATGTCAGAAACCCGCAACATCCTCGGTGAAAAAAATTCTAAAAAATCAACGGTAATTTTAAGCCACTTGAAACTTGCACATTATTAGACTAAAATTGAATGGGCTATAAAACTGTGTACTCAAAAAAATGCTACCGCTTCTGAGAAAAAAGTTTGAAATTTTGTGTGAAAATTTGTTGCACTTTTTTGCGGTCTTTTAAAAAGTTTTAAACTTGAGTTTATGTGAGTTTTGTGAGAGAATGAACTGTATTTTAATTGAAAATTCTTAAAAATAAATAAATAAACATGAGCGGCAAACAATATCACTTTGAAATGGGGGTGCTATTGTATTGGCCAATACTATATATGTTTTTTCTGGTACAGCTAACCAAGTGAAATATCTTCGTCGCGTTACTTCACGTTCATTGGCAACGTTGGACACCATTGTGGTGTAGCTGGCTGAGTGGCAGTTTGGCATGCTGGTTGGCCCAGGCTAGCTCGACGGCCAATATGGGCGTTGTTTGCCACAGCCTTTGCCTATAGCTACAACAAACAAATATTTATTTATAATGCCAATGTAAAAGAAAACAGAAAAAAATTATAGTTTAAAAAACTGAAACCTCCCTATTATAATTGCCATTCGTACTGTCATCAGGTATGTAACTTGAGAATAGAAATCGCTGCATCTTTTAGGCGCATCAATATTACATAGTTACATCCCGAGCTAATAAAAGGAAGGTAAAAAGGAGAAGGTCTGTCCGGTTCAGGTGGAGCTATCCCAACCCTTCTTAGTACTTATTGTACTAAGCCGTGAACTTCGCTGTGCCTCCGGTGGTCATCGCGCGAAGTTCCCTTTGCCTGACCTAGTCCGTCAGTAATTTCATCTTAAACCCAATTCCTCTCTACGTCGCACGATAGCAACACCCACACCAACCTGAAAAACCTTAGAGATCCATGAAAAAATAATAAGGCTCTACTCAACGGAACTGCATTATTTTATTAATCATTCATCAATCTTATCTTATTATCCTATAACTACAATTCACCTATTTCCTATTTGCTATTTTTTTCTTCTTTTTTTTACTATAGTGCCTTCCTTTTTCTTATTGTTTTAAAGTTCTTCACTTTTCGTAACTAGATGTGCGTGTAAATGTGTCTGTACATAAATATGGGAATGTTCGGCAAATCTAACTATACCCATATATGTAGTACCGTCCGAAAACACTACAGTACAGATATATCAATAAACACGTACGAAAGAAAAGGAAAACATACGTTTATAAATAAACATGTACACAACACATATACAAAAACGGCACTCAAGTACACAATACATTGACAAAAACGGTACTAGACTGTCTCGCTTTGATTTCGGAATGCTTACACATTGAGAAGTTAGCTTACTGCCAATATAGAAGTATTACATATATGTCTATACCTAGTATTCAGCCACCTCTGCTTTGGATGCTGCCTCGCCATATCTCTCATCTCAGGTCTCTGTGACAGATATATATGATGCAGCTGTCGCATCTGCGACTGCGGTACCTCAGGCACCCCAGTGGGAAGCGGCTACCAGAAGAAGACGTAAGAAATTAAATAAGCCTATTGTCATTGGCTCCAATAACAACAATGAACTACAAGTTCAATGGAAAGTCCAGATTCTTTGTACGCGGTAATCTCGAAAACTACTGAACGGAATTTGACGAGATTCTAATATACTCTGTATTGACAGGAGAGCGAACTTTTTTACTTAGAATTTTAATGGGTTGCCACCTGTCTAAAAAACTATTAGACATGCACTGTTCGTTGGATTACAAAAGATGAGGTGTCAAATGACAGGCATTGTGCACCAATGCTTTTTAATAGGGTTGCCACCTGTTAATAAAATTCATAAAAGCGTAGGCATCAGTTCTGCACCGCCACTGTCAAACAAAAAGACTTAGGCACGGTGCACATTAGAGCGATACGATACGCGATACGATATGAATCAGTGTTAATATTTGAGACTTTTAAATTGTACTAAATTAATGAAAAAGTGTAAGTTTTTGAGGTTAATTGTACTTTTCGCCGTTTCCGTCAACACCATTGCCTATATTTTTCGCTTATCCGAAAAAAACATTTTTTTTTGTCTACTGCAGGGTGTTAATTGTTCAATTCATTGTATAGCTTCAGTTGTTGTACGGTTAATTTAACATAACTTATCATTGTGATCTCTTCATTATATTCCAAATTTATAAAACTACACCTCCCGATAAAATAATATAGTCACTCGGTTTGGGCTATTTATTTTATTTATGTCAAATTTTAATCGTTTTTTTTAGAAAAGTATAGCTTATTGTCTAACAAAAATAAACCAAGATTTCAAAATTTAAAAAAAAATCGAACTTTCGTTATATAGAGGAAAGTGAAAAAATGTTTACCCACAAAATTTCTACAAATTCTGGATTTATTTTTATGGTTTCTATCAGGCAATGAGCTATACTTTTATAAAAATATAATTGAAATTAATTTGACAAATAATAAAATAAAATAAACAGCCCAAGCCGGGCGACCGTATCACTTTGTCGCGGGTTGCATATTCAAAGATGAAGGCAATAACGATAAAAAATTAATAGATAAGTTTATATTAATGAAAATAAATTACATAAAATGAGATGACTAGATTTTTTCAATAGTGATATTTCACCCACCGGTGATAAAAAAAAATGCAATCACCATAACGCTCATCACTAAAATTGCCATTCACATTCTCGTTTACATTTAAAATTGCAATTCACAATTTCATTTTGAAATATGAAATGTAGGCATGTCCTGTTTCGTTTGCATTCTTCTTTCTTTCTCGCAAGCGAGATGAAATTTTGTTTACTGGGCATTTAAAAGCATACTTTTTCACGAAATTCCAAACACATTCATATTTTAAACCATCTGGAATCCGCCACTCCATTTTATTATTTTAAATAGACATTAACTCTTTCTAAATTTTTATTTTTTCTTTTTTGAAAATTAATAGTTCCAAACTAATAAAATTACAGATGAAATCAAGCAGATCTCGCAAACCACTCGGTATGCTAGAAAAAAATATGCTTCGTACTTTTTGCGGTCTGCACGTGCGGGATCACGCATGAATTGTCACGAAAACTATATTTTCAAGCAGGTGAAGGTGGACAGTAACTTAAATTTAAAAGGACTAAGAATCAAAGTGCCAGCGAAAGTTAGAGCGCTGGGTTCAAAAAGTATTTTCGATGTTAAAATTGTACTTAAAATCAGTAAATTGTACTTTTGTACTTTTTAAAACTAATTGTACTGAAAAAAGTACACTTGTACTTAAAATATCAACACTGATATGAATGTGACATCGGCATGCTGAGTACGTTGGAATTGGTAGGAAGCGATGAAAACTGTGCACACTTGCACGACAGCGACACCGCTGCGATATAATATCGCATGCGTATCGCACGTGCGACACGGTTTTCTGAACGAGGTGAGATTAGCATCGCGCGGTATTTTTTGCAATGAGCATGACCATTTCACAGGCGGAAGCATCTTCCTCATTTTTTTTTAGTCGAATTTATAAAAAAAAAACATGTTTTTTAAACTATACAGACAAAAAACGACTGTACAACTAATTTGGCATGGAGAAATATAGCGTCTGAAGTCAAGGAAACGGTAAATGTACGAAATAATATTTTGTGTGATGGTTTATTTGCCTCTGTTTTCACATCTTTAAATTTAAAGAACCCAATAATTTTAAACCTATTTATTTTTTTTAAATAGCAAAAAAGATTTGGTGTTTGCTTAAATTTTAATGATTAACTATTTTGTTTCAAATATTAAAATAATTAGTATTCAGTGTTATTAGAAACAATTAAGAAATAATCATCTCATTTACCAATAAAAGAAGAAATCAGATATAATAACAAATACTAAAAAATTATTTATGTATGTAGGTAATTATTTTTGATTATTCGTTATATTTTTATATGTTTTTTTCTTGAGTGTTATTTTATTATATGTAAGGAGTTTTTAATTTTAAGAGAGAAAGTACAAATTTGTGTGCTCTATTACACAATGCTACAAAAAATAATGAAGTAAAAATACCTGGTAAATCATGTTATTTTTCAGGTAGATTTTGCCGTGTAAAGTAAGAATAAGGATACGAAATTTTTATCAAACACCCACACAATCTTGATATACTGTTAAAAAACCGGTTTTCCGCACTTATAAGCTTGTAACTCAGTTGACTATAAACCGAGCTTTGACCTTTCGAATGATATATGTATATAAACTTTTAGAAATCTTAAGAGATCTGTGGGTATTTTCTGTGTTAATTTTTTCAAATTTGGCAAAGTTTTCACGCACTTTTTTGTAAAGCAACTGAATTCGTGCAATATTAACATTTGATATATAGTGATTTTTACTTTAAAAAATCGGGGGAAATCTGACTAAGTTATACAACCTTTCATGAGAAAAATAATATTTTTGGCTATACAACTCAAAAACGTTTGCTTAACATTTTTTTAATTCAGCTTTCGCCGATTTCCCCTTGTAGTGAACGCAATATTCTGAAATAATTTGTCATGAAAATTTGAATATCTCATTTAATTTTTAGCCGACTTTGTAAAAATAAACATCAGTTTTACTCGATATTAAACATACTTTTCCCTTAAATTTTTAAAAGTGTATGGATATAAACATAGACCCATCACTCGAAAGGTCTAAACTCGGTTGAGAAGCAACTCATTTACAAGCTTATAAGGGCACAAATGTTTGTGTAGCTATCACAAAATGGTATTGCGTTTCGCATCGCATGTCGTATCGCGTATCGCATCGCTCTAATGTGCACTGCGCGCATTTCATATCGCATCGCATATCGCATCGCTAATCGTATCGCTCTAATGTGCACCGTGCCTTGGCCTCTACATCAGGAGTTCCCAAACTTTTTTCACATTGCCACCCTTTTGTGCTAAAAAAATTCGCGGCACCCCTACTCTTCAAATGTCTACGAAAACAAGAAGACACATTGCAAACTTCATGCTCCTTTAGCTTTAATGTAAGGACTGAAATTGTTTTGATGAGTTCATTTTATCATTTAAGCTTATTTGGAGCTTTGACAATTTTACCCTGAAATCATTTGACGCTGAAAGATTGCTGGTATATTTGTTTTTAATCGACTTCAGAATTCAATTCAATTCGTCGGAATATTTGTTTATTATCTTTTATTTACATATGTTACCGCATAACTTTGGCCCACGTTAACCGATTACTATAATTCTTTTTTTAAAGGAAAGGTGTTACCTCACAGGTGGCCCCATTCTAATTCGTTTTAAATCCGATCATTGGATGATGAATAGATTAACGATAGTCTTAAATTTGGATATGGGAATTGAAGTCGGTTTTGTTTTATTGCTTAAAAACTACTTTTTTATGATGCAGTCTGACATAGTATCGTAGTATTTAATATCAAATAAAACACCTCTTTGAGGTAAAATTTTCGAGTGACGAAAGATGAACTAGAAACACAAAATTTATGATATCAATTTTGTGACGAAAATTATACGAATTTTTTTAACTGCCCTGGAAACTTACGGAAAATAGTTTAATTCATACGAATCGTTGCTAAAGTTCTGATTTTTTTGGTGTTTCTGAGGGTAGACAGGACTTTGCAACGTTCCGAACAAATAAAACTATTTTCCGTAAGTTTCCAGGGCACTTTAAAAAATGCGTATGATTTTCGTCACGAAATTGGTATCATAAATTTTGTGTTTCTAGTTCATCTTTCGTCACTCGAAAATTTTACAGCAAAGAGGTATTTTATTGATATCAATTATTTTGGGAAAGCAAATTTAAAATCAAAGAAAATCCAAACAAAAATCTAAATGTTTTATTTTTCTCAAATAAATTTCTAAGAATCCTATCTAAATCCAAATGATTTATTCAAATGTCTAACATTGAATTCAACTCCATTAAAACGTACTATAATTTTTCTAATATAGAATAAATCGACAAAGAATAAAAAAAATTTCAAAACGTAGCAAATTGGTACCAACATAATATTGTGTCTGTGTGCAACTGTATTCGTCTCATTCTCTGCGCTGCACACATGTTTTTTTTTTAAGATGTTTGACTTCTATCACGAGTGGCAATTTATACATAATTAGTACGTAATTAGACGAATATTTTAATTTTTAACCATTTGTCGCTATTTGGGGCGCCCTTTTTCAATTTAAATAGCAATATCTCCACAACAAGAGTTTTCACAGATAAAGGCCATATACCAAATGAAAGCTAAGGTTTCGGGCTAGACTTCAGGAAGCTTAGAATAAAATCGACTGACCAGTTTTTGAGAAAATTGTCGAAATCTATGTTTTCAGCAGCCCGATTTTTAGTTTTCGGCGATAACGTTATGATATATTTATATTTGATAAACATAGAAGACAGCGTTAGATAGCTTGTTTTGAGACCCTTCTACTGATATCCACATCAATGGTATGGAATGAGTAGTGCGGCCTCAGTGGTAGTTTAAAAAATTGCCTTTTTTCGACTTTCAGGCAGCAGCCACGCCCACAATGGCATACAAATCGAAAGTTCCTGGAACAAAACCTTCTTAGTCTTTTTCGTACTTTAGTTCCTGAAAGTTTGAAAAATAGTAAATGAAGGTACGTACAGACACACATCGCAAAGCATCTCGTAGTGGAGACACGAACCAAAACACATTTAGCTCTTTATCTTTCCAACTAGTAGCCAGAACTAAATATGTAAGGTATCGTTGGAAAGGTATTGACCTATAGAATAACACTAAATATGTTGGGTGTACCCACATATCCCCTTAAACCGGCAAAAGCAAAAACTTTAGCCTAATTTTTAAAACAACACTTTAGTCTAATTTTTAAAAATTCGGATAATCGTTTATGAAAATTGCAAACGTTTTCTGGACAAACTCTGCAAGACCTTTCCAACGATACATCAAACATGTCGATTGGGCGTCGATATAAACTTCCAAATCTCGTGTATATATAAGCGAGTCATTTCAGCATGCTAGTGTGGCTGCTTTGGTCACTCGCGCGCACTGCCGTGCGCTGTGATTCAAAGTTCTGTCTTCACTGACGTCCAGAAGGTTTTCAAAGGCTTAATTTGTAATCTCAGTAGGTTTACTTTTCGGGTCACATGAAAACGGGTTTGTTATCCTGCTAAAGACATCCTCAGATTCAATGTTGGTAAAATATTCGACAATGGTTTTTTCTAAAACTTCCAAGTTAACGCTGGTTATGCGCGTTAACGCCTTGAAAACAATTTTTACAGCCAATTTTACGGAAGCAATTTAACTGAATAATGATTTTAATTTTTTAAATTCTATATGGAAAATGACAGAAAATAAAAAGTCATTTTCCATTTAAATTGCTGGTGAAACATGCTGTTATAAATTTTCTTAGCGTTAACTTCGAAGTTACATACGTTTTTCTGATTTACTTTGTTTATTTAAGGGGTTTCCATGCAAATTGCTAGAAATTCTAGAATATACATGTCACCAATAACTCAATTCAAGGATCGTTCGTATGCGTGTATACCGGCGCGGGTGTACATAAATAAAAAATATTTAGAAAAAGTTATTTGTTTTAGTTATTTTATGGCCTTATTAGAATTATATTCAACAATTTTTATGAGCTTGGGGCCATTTTTAGTGAAAACTTACTGTGGAAAAGCAACAATAATTTGAAAAAATGGTAGAAGTGATAGCTATTTCGGAAATCACCACATTTCCTCATCAGACTTCTTTTAGTAGGATTCGAACCGACGATCACCACTGACTCAGCCAGTTGCCTACACACTGTGCTTGATCATGTTGGGTTTTGTTAATATTTCTATTATTAGAATGTTTAACTTTTAGGTGTGCTCATCTTTAAGTAATTTGTTTTAGTTATTTTATGGCCTTATTAGAATTATATTCAACAATTTGTATAAGCTTGTGCCCGTTTTAGTGAAAACTTACTGTGGAAAAGCAACAATAACACTGGACCACAAATTTCAACTTTTTCTCTTTACCAGAAACGCCCTTATGAAATTCTTATGTAAAATCACCCCCTGATTCCGAAAATCAAGGTTATTTTTAATTCTATGGTACCGTTTGCAATTTACCGTTTTTGCAAAAAAAAAAAAA
>NW_016157625.1:12589-20617 GCF_001687245.7 Rhagoletis zephyria | reverse complement strand
AAAAAATGGTAGAAGTGATAGCTATTTCGGAAATCACCACATTTCCTCATCAGACTTCTTTCAGTAGGATTCGAACCGACGATCACCACTGACTCAGCCAGTTGCCTACGCACTGTGCTAAGTTTGCCTTGTCAATTCTTGTTGCTTATTTCCACTATTTCACTTTGCTAAGCCAACTACAATCAAGCGCAGCTATTCCGCTGCAATTCACTTGATCATGTGGTTGTTGGGTTTGTTGGTTTTTGTTAATATTTCTATTATTAGAATATTTAACTTTTAGGTGTGCTCGTCCTTAAGTTATTTGTTTTAGTTATTTTATGGCCTTATTAGAATTATATTCTACAATTTTTATGAGCTTGAGGCCGTTAAGGACGAGCACATCTAAAAGTTAAACATTCTAATAATAGAAATATTAACAAAAACCAACAAAACCAAGAACCACATGATCAAGTGAATTGAACACTAAAAACGGCCTCAAGGTCATAAAAATTGTTGAATATATTTAAAAAAAGTACAAAAGGAAATAAATCAAATATTCTATGCAAAAATTCAAAGTAATTAATGATTAAAGAATGTGTGCATAAATGAATACAATTAAAAGCAAAAATTTACAGATGAAAAGTTATCGGTAAATGTTTAACATAACAAGCAATTTTTAAGCAAAAAACAAAAAAAAAATTTAAGGTTATCGATAATTTCTTCATGATCCCATGATTGGATTTAAACCCAATTTATGTGGGACCACCTGTGAAGTAACACGTTTGCTTTAAAAAAAAATTATTCTAGAAATCGGTTAACGTGTTCCAAAGTCATGCGGTAACATACACAAAAAAATAAATAAAAAAATAAAAATATTCCGACGAATTGTTACCTTTCTCCTTTTTGTGGGGTCATTTAAAAATATTAAGACATAAACGAATGTGGTGCGAAGGGAAGGACAGAGTGTGATAAAGTGAATGTTAAACCTAGGACTCGAAAATAAACGCGGTGTAACTAGTATGGTAAATAGAAATTAAACCAAGGGAAATTAAGAACTAAAAATCGCAAAAAGATGTGGTGAATTAAGAATTTAACAAAAAAAAAACAAAAGAAGTGAAAAAAGACATTTTTGTGGTTCAATTATTAAACTTAAACACTAAGGGCCGTTTTCTAATGTAAGCAGTAAAGTTGCCTTTACTAACAGGGCAGATAAATTGTTCCTCACTTTAAAGTGTTTTCATTTTCTTATCTTACCGGTAAAAATAAATTTGTTATTCCGTAGAGTGAAACTTCACTTCATTTCCGAGTGTGAAACTACATTCGTCATAAAATTTCAAAGGTTGGCAATGCAACATAAGCAAATATAGAGCAAGGGCAACAGTTAGCAAAGACCAAAACCTTGGTTGAAATATCTAGTATATCTGACTCATGAACCAAAACCGAACCAAAATTTAAAGTTGGGTACAAATTTTTAAAGGTTGCATCGGGTGAGCATCAATTTATCGATTCGAGAAATTAATGCGCTGATGAGAAAACGAAAACTCGTATATCGAGATGATAAAGTGGCCGGTAATCTAAAGGTTAGATGAGAAAATGGTCCTAAATGTATATATATGTTACTGGCTGGCGATTCGGTGTGCTGGCGCTACTGGCAATCGGGATGAGACGCTGGTGCTGTAGTTTTTGATCTAGTGAGTTTCGTTTATGTGAAATGGAGTGCTGATGTATGTCAGACTGTGTGGTTGTGCACCTTGTCCGTTGACACCGGCGTGTGTGTGATTGTTGGGTTTTTTTATGGCGTGTGGATCTTCTAATGAAGGCTAGGTCTCATGTCGTTGCTGCGAATGTCTATTTCACCGGCGAGGACGCTAAGCGTTGGCATTTATGTATTTCAAGCGGGGCGGATACCGATTTAGCAACACTTTCGCACATTACAACAATACAGTTGTGTTTCGAAAATTTATTTTCAATAAACTTTTGTTTGCCGTGTACAATATTTCGCGTTTACGCAATTCAGGACTTTCTTGCTGACTTTCTCAAAAAAATCTCTATTCTGGCTTCTGCAAGCTATTTAAACTATTTTCTCAGCCTTTGTTTTAATACACACACATCCACACATGCACAGTCAGGCCAATAGCAAAGCGCTTCATTCAAATCACGACATCGAACAAGTTGTATCGCCCCCGATATCTTGACATTGGACTTTGTGAATAGTTATGAGTGGAACATTTTGTTTTGGTTACATTGCAGTTCTACTGTTATCAACACGGAGAATTTCACCGTAACTTATTAGGGGTGAATCGAAAAGAGCTCCTTTTTTTCTTCGACTTAGAATATGTACGTATATACCTACACATCTTTTTTTTTGTTTTTTTTGTAGAGGTGGCACAAAGCATTGAAAGCCGAAAAGTGTGGGACTTGCCTTTCAGCTCATCGCACTAAAAACTCACCCCTGCTCCGTTTCCCTCTCACCGTGGAACTACCGTAAGGTATTACTTCGCGGAGGGGGAGCGGCCTATTGCCAATCTATGAAATTCTGCGGAGTTGTTCCGCTCGACGCAATTTAGATGAAATTGTGCTTGCCAAATTGCAAACAACGTACCAGTTATCTTCTGACTCAAGCATAGTATCCACAAGGTTATGAACCGTAAGTGGCCTCCCCACCTTCCTGCTCGAGTCATCCCTTTCGATTGCAAACTTCGGACAGACGAAAAAGCAGTGTTCAGCGTCTTCAATAATTTCCTTTGCACAAAAGGTGCAGAAGGGATCGTCTTCGTGCTTATATCGGTATAAATATGATTTAAAGCACCCTTGCCCTGTCAATATTTGGGTCAAATGGAAGTCCACTTCCCCATGTTCCCTACTTACCCACCTTGATATCGAGGGTATGAGGCGGTGCGTCCAACGACCGCTGGCTGCGCGGTCCCACCTCGTTTGCCATCGCTGCAAGCACCTCTGTGTCACCTCTTCGCGTCTCGTTCGGCTTATAGACCTGGGGCCTGTCACTTCCACTAGAATGTCAATGGGGCAGAGTCCTGCCACCACTAGTGCTGCTTCTTCGGACGTAGTTCGGAATGCACTGCATACTTTGATAGCGCAAAATCTGTGCAAAGACCTTGCTTCTCGTACATATGACGTCTTGCTGAACGCTTCATACCAGATTTGTGCACCATAAAGCAGCACACTGCGCACGACGCTTGCGTTTAGCTGCCTACGCTGTTGTTTCGGGCCTCATACGTTCAGCATAACCCTTGTTAGTGCCCCTGCCACCTTTTCGGCTTTCTCGACAGCATAATCAATGTGCGTCTTGAAGGTAAGCCTCGCATCAAACATTATGCCTAGGTATTTTAGGGCCGCCTTTGACGTAATTTCTTGTTGACCAACCTTTATAGTCGCCACTTCTCTGACTTTTCTACTGCTTACTAGAACTGTCTCGGTTTTTTGGTGCGCAAGTTCCAGTCCTGTTTCGGCCAGCCATGCTTGGATCTGGACGATTGAACTATTTGCTGCGGTAATTATTTCTTCTAGATGCTTCGCTACCACCACTAGCGCTATGTCGTCAGCAAATCCGACAATTTTCACTCGTTCTGGCAAGGATAGGCATGACATGATATCCCAAAGTATTGGACCCAGAACCGAACCCTGTGGTACTCCAGCCGAGACTTTATGTTCTTTGACACCGTTCTCCGTATTGTACAGTAGCACTCTATTTGCTAGGTAGTTGTCTACAATCTTGCGAAGGTATGCGGGTACCTCGAATCTGCGTAGAGCAGCGTTTATGTGTTTCCAACTTGCTGTGTTGAACGCATTTTTTACATCGAGGGTGACAAGCAAGCAGTACTCCTTTGCTCCTCCCTTCCACCTTTCGCNAGGGTGACAAGCAAGCAGTACTCCTTTGCTCCACCCTTCCACCTTTCGCAACTGATTGCCAACTGCTTTACTAAACTGGCTGCATCTACTGTTGACCGCCCCTTTCTGAAGCCGAACTGTGTCTCTGAGAGGCCTCCCTTTTCCTCGATTGCTTCTAGCAGTCTATCGCTGATTATGCGTTCGAACAACTTGCCCGTCGTATCCAACATGCATATAGGACGATATGCTGAGGGATCTTCTGGTGGCTTCCCAGTTTTCGGCAATAGAACTAGCCGCTGGCGCTTCCATGCATCAGGAAATACTCCTTCTTTAAAACATTCGTTAAACATGCTACACATGCTCATACATATATGTGTATAAATGTGTTTATGTGTATATACATTTATATTCGATCGGCTGTCGTTACAAATATTTTCCCGGTTAAGTCGCATAATAAGGTGGTCATAAATTTTCTATTTAGCTTTTCTAAGTTTATATTAATATATGCATACATACTTGTATTTATACAACTGTAATTTTTATTTTATATTAATATATATTTTTGTATTCAGTTTTTTTTTTATTGCGCAATAAAAGATTAATTCTTAATATAATTAAAGAAACAAATAAATGAAATTAAATGCAAAAGAAATGAGCCACCTTCCCTATAGAGGGTTCGGACATTCCAGGTGCGTATCCGTAAATCGTAGTCCTTGTTTCGTTTGCGAAGGTCGTCACGGTGAGTCACGGTTTGCCTAAACCAACTTTACATGCGAAGTCATAGCACATCCTATATTCTTTTTTTATTGTTTGCTTATATTTTTTTAATACTTTAAGACCAATGAAAATAAGTTGTACATAATTTTTTTTTAACATAATATAACATGCAATTCCGTGTTAAATATTAAAATTTTATAGTTACTTATAAACAAAATAATCCCAATACATGTTCCAATGTCCAATGTTGATATTCAAGTGTAACTCAATTGGATAACCAACTCACTCTCTAACAAAAGAGCACATTTTGTGTAAAATAATCTGAGTTCTCCACTTAAGAAAAGCTGGGATATCAATTTTAATTCAAACTACATTAAAAAATTGTCATTAATTTCATTTCCACATGGGATTTTTTTAAATGGCATACATTTTTTGTCATTTCAATGCCTAGTGGAAATTCGGCATTAGTCAAAGCTTGAAGAAAATTTTGTATATTTACTTGAGTATAAATAAAAAGATTGGAAAAAAATTTAAAAATTATTTTATGCATATTGGGATGTCGACT
This sequence comes from Rhagoletis zephyria, assembly GCF_001687245.7. Lineage (NCBI taxonomy): Eukaryota > Metazoa > Arthropoda > Insecta > Diptera > Tephritidae > Rhagoletis > Rhagoletis zephyria. The sequence continues at coordinate 15,507 of NW_016157625.1, read as the reverse complement.
ATTGTAGGCTTGGATAGCTGTAAATATTCTGTCTGCATATATGGGATGAGTAGATGACACTTTGTAATTTTCGTCGTCCTTTAAATCGCAAGTAAAACAAGACGACACAGCTGCATTCCACATACTAGCAACAACCATTGCTACAAATCTCGCCCAAAAGGGCTACTTTCTGCAAAAGTTTTACAAAAGTTACCATTATAAGCCGGTGATCCGTGCGTCCTTTCTGGACAGAGTACTTACAGCTGGCCAAGTCTACAACCCTTGACATATTTTATTCTTTTATTTATAAGTAATTTATAAATTTAATATAATTAATATTTAAAACTGAATTGCATGTTATGTTAACAAATTTTATGTAGTTCAACATATTTTATATGTTCTTTAACTGATATTTACCTTCACATACCACCTTATGTTTTTATTCTACTATCTAATTCAATAAAAAATTTATTTTTTTTTTGTAAAACTCGATTTTTAAAAACTGTCCGGGGGATTATTTTCTGTTTTGTCTTCAATTGTCGGAAAAAATATAAGGTAAGAAAAAAAAGTAAAGAATATAGGATGTGCTATTACTTCGTATATAAAGTTGTTCAGGCAATATTCCGAGGCTTTTTTGGTCTTTTAATTGGAAAAATGTTCTACGTGGCGGGTCCCAAGCCCAGTGCAAAACCCATAGGTGGCAAGTGTGGTTTCTCAACCGAATACACGTTAATATAGCGAGCCGCTTGCTCCAAGCAGATGCAGTGAGCTCTTAAACCGAATAAGTCCAAGTGGCATCACCGAAGCTCCCTCTATTTCTGCCGTGTCCCAAGCTACACTCGGATTGGTTACCGTACCTCGCACATGGGTTAATCACGATGCCCAGAGTGCGCGAACGAGGACGCAAGAGTCATGATCGAGTATAGCCGTCCAACTGTAACTGCATACCCAGAAGAGGGCTATATCTACAGTGACCATCCGTTCTGTTTTTTGCAGGGCCGTACTGTTTTTCAAAGGTCGGTCCTGCGTAGTTTTTCAAACCTGAAAAACCTGAAAATGTACTGATTTTTTCCAAGTGTCCTGCATTTGTTCCGCATTTTATTCGTTATTTTAAAATTATCGGACAATGGATGGATTTTTTCAAAAAATTGTTTTTTTGGGTACTTTTCGTTGCTTCTCTTCAATATCTCATGAAAAAATCTCCCAAATGAAAAAATCTACCAAAATATATAACTTGTGGCGACTTCAATGAAAATTATTAGTGCTACAGGCGACCATTTGCATTTTGTCGTCAAAGTCGAAAAAAGTGAGATTTTCAATCAAATACGCAGTTTCATTTGATTATTTTTTTCCATTATTTTAGAAATTCCATAAAGAAGATATATCACTACAGTAAATTTTGAGCCAAAGATAATGAAAATCGGATTAGAAATGTAAATGCTATGGAGCGCAATCTGCACAAATTATATATTTTTGTAAAGGGCACTTTGTAACTCGTCGTTTACGTCGATTCATGACGTCGATTTTTGACAAATCACTGCGAAAAGTACCAAAAAACAAAAAAAAGGGTACTTTTTTCGTTTTGAACGACTCAAAATTTGCCTATAAAATAATCTTTTAAATATTCATGTAAAAAAGATTAATATCGATGAAGAAAACGTGATTCATATTTAAAGTTTGAAATGTATTAAGAATTTAGAATCATAAATACCCTTTTGATATTTATTTACGTATGTAGCCATATTTTTGAAAAATTGTCCTTCATTTTGAATCCATATTTATGGCCGCCGTAGCTATACCCCATTGCATTTCTAAAAATAAAATAAATTGTTTAGTTCTTAATGACTTAAAAAGTGAAATGTCCGTGGCGAAGCCGCGGACCACTTCCACCAGCTTATCTTTGATTGTTTGATTATTACGTCAGGTTGAGCATGTAAGGTATTTTCGGAATGTTCGTTTTTTGTGATGACCACTTAAACGGAAGAAGACAAGAAAAATGTTATATTAATATTAAATACGGACATATTTTTCAAGCTCAGTATGATTTTTCTTTACAGGTTCATGCAGAAACAGAACAAGGAATCTATGATAGCCGCACACAAATTTCTTTCAATGACAATACAAATTACACACATAATATGCCGACTTAAGTATTTGCATTCTTTAGAATCGGTAACCCTTACTCCATTTCAAAAGGCATCCAATAATGTTTGTGTAACGAAATTTAATATACTTATTACTGAATTCAAACGATCGTTGGCTTACAAACATATTTTTTATCAAAGAAAGGAGATGTACTTGAATTCGTTTATGCAATCATACAATGCTTACGTAACTCAGTATGGATCAAACTGGAATGAAAAGTGTCTCCATTGCGGCCTACTTACAAACTCAAGCACTATGATCTGTGACAGTAATCATAAAGTGAAGCGTTGTTATATATCAAATTTGCAGGTAAGAATTTCAAAAATTCAAATTTTAAAGTATTAGTTTTTACTACTTGATTTATACCCACACACAAAGCGCTTTGACCCAGTTCACAGTGAAACAAAGCGGATGCATAATAGAGCGCTCAAGTTAGATATTCAAGGTTGCAATAATACGCATAACTGAAAATTGGAGTGCAATGGGGTATAGTCATTGCGCTGGGTATGCAGTTACTGTTGCATGGCTATACTCAATCCCGATTCTTGCGTCCTCGTTCGTGCACTCTGGGCAACGTGAGCAACCCATGTGCGAGATGCGGTAACCAATCCGAGTGGAGCCTTGGGTCACGGCAGAAAGAGAGGGAGCTTCGGTGGGGCCACTCTGACTTATTCGGTTTAAGGGCTCACTGAAGTCTGCAGCGTCTGTTCACCAGTAGGTGCGGCTGCAAGCGGGTGTCTGCTTGGAGCAAGCGGCTCGCTATATAAACGTGTATTTGGTTGCGAAACCACCCC
>NW_016157625.1:0-9404 GCF_001687245.7 Rhagoletis zephyria | reverse complement strand
CCATTCTGTATGCAATTTTATATTTTTCTTTGCCATAGAATTTAAGTTTTGCCTTTCTGTCTACCACTTTTGGCACGTAGGTCATCGACTTCCATATTTTTGGCTGTTCTTTATTGTCCTTGTTATGATTATGTTGTCCATAGTATTTATGTAGTAGCTTTTTGATGGCCTGTTGTGGAAAACTATTCATGGTTAGTATTTTGGAGATGATTTCGTTGTTACTTCTGTGAAATATTGGGTCGCTTATTGTGAGTACTCGTCTGATAAAGTTGTATGCCGTGTTGAATATCATGTTTTTTGGATGTTTTGAAAAATAGTTCAGTAGTCGTCCGGACGCAGTGGGTTTTTGGTACCAATTTATTTTAATTACGTTGTTAGTCCTTGTGAGTTGAGCATCTAAGTACGGTAATCGGTTTTCATGTTCTTCTTCCTTCGTGAATTTAATATTTTTGTGATAGCTGTTCAATGCTTCTAGTGTTACGTCCACCTGGTCCTTTTTGATGATGGCAAATATAATGTCAACATATTTGGTTATTAGCCTAGGTTTGGTTGTCAATTTTTTCATACATTCGTCCAGTAGGTCCTCCATCATTGTCTGCAATTATTGGTGAAAGTGGCGATCCCATAGGTAGTCCTTTTTGTTGCGTGTAGACTCGATCCTTATATTTGAAGTAACGGGTGTCCTTTATGCAAAATTTCAGGCTGTTAATGAAAAATTCTTTCTTCCATTTGCTAGATTCTTCTATATCGTCCCATTTATGTTCGATGATCCTGAGAGCGTAGTCCACAGGTACGTTTGGAAACAGAGAGACTACATCGAAGGATATCATTATCTCGTCGTCGTATATGGGTGTGTCTGATATTTTATTTCTGAAAACTATGGAGTCTTTAACGTTGTATACAGATTTTTCTGTAAGTTTTTTTTAGCGTGCTTGCCAGGAATTTGCATAACTTATTGGCAGGTGCGTCTATATTTGAGCAGATTGGTCTTAGTGGTGTATCCCGTTTCTGGACCTTCGGTAGTCCATAAATGCGGGGGCTCTTGCAGTTGTTTATTTCAATTTGTACTTTTCGCTATTGTTGATGATGTTCTGTGTCGCCAATTTGTCTATGATATCGTTGGTTTTTTTTAGTACTGTTGCCGTTGGATCCTTCAATGTTCTCTTATATGTCCTCATATCATTAACGATGTTTTTCATTTTCTTGTCGTAATCTTCTTCGTCCATCGATACAGTGACAGGCTCGAAAAGAAACCAGAAAAAACATCTATAACTAAAGGTCGATTAAATAAATTCTTGCATATAAATACAATATTTTCAGCCGAAAGCCTCTTCTGCTAGCACTGTGTTTTTATGCTTTATATTATGGTTGTATTTTATAAATAATATTATATCTTTTAAATAAATACAATAAGGCCATACTTATCTAAATAGCGTAATAAACGTAGAAGCTATGAGCACTTCACTAAAAATACTGCTACGATTATCCTTGACTACTTAACGGTTTTAGCAAAATCCTTTCGGTTCATATCGCTGGATTGTTAAATAAATGCACACGATAGCCAAATTACAGTACAATTAACTTCATTGTACCTCAAACACTTTACAATACTTATTAAGGCAATTAAATTACTTTACAAAACTTGCTAACACAACTGAACTTATAGCTTTGCTGATTCGCAACTGACTTGTCTGGTAGCCTACCAACATGCAACTAACTTGTCTTCCGCTGTAGTAGCGGCCTTATATACCTGCGCTCGCACCCAAGGCAACTATGGAACGTTCTGAATTTTATCTTTGACCTTTGACCTCTTAATGACGAGTGTTGAGAACTACTTTGTTCCAGTCAACGGGTCCAGAGTATCATCGATTCAGAACCGCATTTTACCATCCTTCTTCTTCACAAGTACTACCGGCGCACTCCATGAACTCGCTGATGGTTCAATCACACCACTATCGCTCATTTTTTTATGATCTGGCTTACAACGTCACATTTGGCAAGTGGAACACTTCGAGGAGCTTGACGGATCGGCCTTGCACCACCAGTATCAATGCGATGTTTCACAACGTTAGTTCTGCTTGGTTTGTTGCCGTCCTTGTCGATTATGTTGAGAGTATCTGCGAAGAAGTTCCTTCTGGCTTAACCTTGTGCTGGTATTTTCCTTCCAACCCTTCCGTCCATGCATTGATGTCTTCCGCAATGTCATTCTCGCCGGCGGAATCGCTTTCAGGAAGCTTTTCGCAGTTGGAGATTGCCTCTACCTCTCGACATTGCTTAAGTACAGTTCCTCTTCGGAGTAGGTTTCGTGATTTGAACTCATTAAGTACTGGAACTGGATTGCGTCGTTTCTTTCGCCTTAGCTAGGGTGTTACCAATAAGTACGTCCGGTGTAGAATTCTGTGCTGCTTCGACAACACACAGTCTCCATCAATCTTCGCCCAAACAACTGCTTCTGACTTCGGGGGAATCTGCTCGCTTCCCTCTACGATTACTCGACGGTTGCTGTACGGACCATCATACCCAAAGCTAAGGGGCACTTCCATGTTCTTATACGTCATAATCCTGTTCTTCATGTCGATCTGCATACCTTTATCAAATAAGAAGTCTACCCCAGTGATTACTTCATCCACAATCTTCGCGACTATGAACTTGTGTAACACCGTCACATTCCCTATTGCGACTTTGCATGTAACATCTACAACTTGAGTGTCCTCACCCGTTTCTGTCCTCAACCTTGTTCCAGGTAATGGCCTCACCGCTTTAGTGACCGAACCAGATCGAATGATCGAATGTGAAGCGGAAGTATTGACAGTGAGTACTCGCGCATGTCCGTCCACAAATCCACCTGCTAATTTGCGACGGAAATTATGGGGTATCCAATTTCAGGAGCCAGCACATGCCCCTTCCTTCTGGGTTGTTTTAGTTTAACAACTGATCGGAGTTGGGCTCGCCTTCCTCATTTATGTACTGCTGAACTGTTAGACCTGTTGGAACCCACCTTACATTCGCGTGCGAAGTGGCCTGGTTTTCCGCATTTAAAGCACCTTTCCAGCACCATTCTTTCTCTCGGTTGCACCAGAAGTATTTTTCCCTGCCATCGACTTGAGTGTTTTCAGGTGTGTGCACTTCTACTCGATGGGCTTTGTAGGCTGGTCTACTTAGGAGCGCTGCCTTTTACGTGTCTGAGCATACGAGACAGTTTCAGCAAATGTTGCCTTTGGATTCACTTACATCTCTCGCTTGGTATACATGTTTCTCATTCCGTTGATGCACCTCACACCACATGCGTCCCCAATCGCCAAGTGGGCCAACCCTCGATCTCTGAGGCGAATTCCTGTAGAGTCTCGTTGGATTTTTGGCAGCGATTCTCCCGCTCCATCTGGTAGATCTGTCTCCTGTTCTCGCTACCATAACGTCTTTCCACTGCGCCCATTAACGCATCGTAACTGTTCCTTACACAGTCAGGGATAGTCTGCAAGATTACCGCTGCAGGTCCTTTTAATGCAACGAACAGCGCAGCGGATTTATCCTCCATGCTCCAATGATTTGCTGTTACAGCCTTCTCGAACTGGACCGTAAAAACCTGGAAAGGAATCGTGCCATCAAAGGATGGGGTTTTTACCTTAGAAGCGCTCGTAGTTGTAGCTGGACGATTCATCTGCAAATCTCGGAGACGGCCTTCCAACTTCTCTACCTTTGCCCCGACTTTCTCAATCTTTGCATCCTGCACTTCCAGAAACTGCGATACGTGTGTCTTCTGTGCTTGTAGCTGTGATGAAATATCTGACGACAACTGCGACCTCTGTGCCTGTATCATCTGTGATATGGCAGCCAATAACGTGCTCATGTCCATAGATGTCGATGAACTAGGAGCCTTTTGTTGTTCTTCAATCTTCTTACATATCTGCTCTACATCTTTCGCTGAACCAGCAGCATTTTCCATGTCTTCGCTTTTCATGGATGCGTCCTCGTCCTCTCGATGGAGGTCGTATTTATCAACGTCGATGCCTTCTTTGTCCATAGCCTCTCGCAGCCGTGATAGCAACTCCACTTTTCTTCCGGAGGTTGCGAGATTTCGTTTTTCCAACTCCTGTTTGAGTTCCTCGATCTTTAGCTCTTGAATTTTTGACATTTTCAAAAGTGTATCCGTCGGGATTTATTTAACAATCCCACTTCTGACACCAAGTGTTACAATTATCCTTGTTTGGTTGACGGATTTACCAAAATCTTTCGGTTCGTATCGCTGGATTGTTAAATAAACGCTCACGATGACCAAATTACAGTAGAATTAACTTTATTGCACAAAAAACACTTTACAATACTTGTTTATGTAATAACGACTAATAACAATTCTTGTTAAGGCAATTAAAACACTTTACATAACTTGCTAACACAGCTGAACCTATAGCTTGCTGATTCGCAACTGACTTGTCTGGTAGCTTGCTAACTTGTAACTAACTTGACTTGTGCTGTGGTAGCGGCCTTATATACCTGTGCTTGCACTCATGGCAACACTTTACAATACGTGTTTATGCAATAAAAACTAATAACAATACTTAAATTAAAACACTTTACAAAACTTGCTAACACAACTGAACTTATAGCTTGCTAAGTTGCAACTAACTTGACTTGTCCTGTGGTAGCGGCCTTATATACCTGCGCTTGCACTCGTGGCAACTCTAGAACATACTGCCGTCTATCGCCCATTCCCTCGCTGTTCGCAGTATTCATCCACTTGACGTTTCTCCCTGTCGAATATTATTCGTCATTCCTCGAACGTTCTGCCATTTTCTCGTTGTTCGCTTCGCGTTGCCGCAGTATTCGCCAAACAATCTTGAAGAAGATGAAACAGCAGACCTCCTCGAAATCCCCTGTCGCTAAAAAGCTGTTGTAGAGTTCTATTCTGAGTGCTGTTTCCTGCCCAACAAACGAGCTTTTCCTGCAACTCATCGCTGCAGTCGTAAGCTTTAAATAATGCTGTAATATGGCTTACGATTTTTTATCAAAACGTGAACGGAAAAGTGTGATGGGGAATCATTCGAAGCAATGTGCCTTGGCAATGTTCAATGCGACATCGTTTGAGTTACTTGATATGTGGCTGGCTTTTAGGACAAGGCGCAGCGGTGTTAAGGCATGCTAGCGAGTCCATAATAGCTCGTCGTCGGAAGGGTCGCTTCCACCTACCTTGCCTACAACCACATACGCAAAATTTATTCATGTCTTGGCGAGAAGGATAGAAGACAAAGAACAGAAAATAATGAAATGAAGGAAGGCAGCCCAGTCAGGCGGAGTCTACCCACCCTCTTCAACGTACGCGGCACGCGATGCCATGACCGCTGTGTTGACCCCTCTCATTCTTACAGCGTCCCTTATACCTGACCCTTGTCCGTTCGTCTGTTTAACGTCTGTTCAGTTCAATTTCGGTCATTTGTTCACCATACCCATGTCCCCTCAGTTGCACCAGTAAAACGCTTCACACCAACGAATTCAACTTAGCTACTCATTACAAGTTCTTTTAACTCCAATCAACATATGATTTCCACTTCATGCAAAAAAATACATTCTTTTATTTTTACGATATATTCATATACACTTCTCAATAAATGTTACATCTAATGGGGAAAAAGGCGTGTGTAGCACCGTACACATGATAGAAGTGAAACTTCTTAAAAAAGGTGTGGGTACCAGGTACTCACTAAATTTGGTTTGTAAACATATCCTTACGCCTCGGCAAACCATTAGGCGATTGAGTTACAAACATAAGTTTGGTTAGAAATTAAACAATAATTTAATTTCATTTTATTACTTTTCTGACCACCACCTTATATGAAGTCTTAGGACCGGATTGTAATGGAAGTAATTGACCGGTGTGAATTGTCGCAATTAATAGATCCTTATGAATTCGCCGCGATTTGTTACGATTCTCTCCGTTCAATATACCCAAGGCACTAAGTAACGTACGCACTTTTGTTTGCAAAATGCATTTACTTAAGTTTAAAGAAGACAAATTGCTTTGTTCGGCATTTCTTCTTACTCGCTTTCTATCTTCCAAGACGAATTCATATATTCTTATGAAGAATTCATATATTAATGTGGTAGCAAGAGTATAAAAACATAACAAATCCTTATAAATTATACGCACAATTATTACGTTTATGCGTAGTGCAATTTGTACTGGGTTGTATACGGTATGCACACATTGGTACTTAAGATCTTTTTTTGTTTTCTATGTATACTTTTCTTTCAAAAATTTTGTTTATGAATATTTCTACAATTCGAAAAACCCTGTGAAGTTACTGCAGTTCCGCATCAATCTATTACTTTTATTGCGTATGAACAGGAAAATAGAAAGGAGAAGAAAAATAGAGGGAGAATTGAAGCTAGTCTTCGTGATGGAAAAAAATAGAAGCAANTAGTTGCCATGCAAAAGAAATATATATATATATATTATGTATATATATAGCACTTGTTCTCAAGCGGCAAGTTTAACATACCTACAAAATTATGTACATAAAGACTTAGGTACAGCCACGCTGCTTACAGCTTAGGTGATCTCAAACTTTTATATTTATCCCCATTTTAGTTTAAATGTCGAAGATGTTAGAGAAACAACTGGTTTCCGCGTAAGAAAAAAAGGAAGAAAAATTTAATAATAATTGAGTTAACGTTAGATTATATATAAAAAAAAAAAAAAAAAAAACGCTGATAAAAGAGTTTACGCAAAGTCTAAAGGTGAAAAAAGACATGTATGTTTAAATCTATTTTTTTATTGAAATAATGAAATAATTCGTAGATAGAGGTGGTAAAGTGGAAGGAGAAAAAAAAAGTGCCTATAGAGAATTAGTAGTGCTGAAGAAAATTATATAAGGAATAGTGGTTCGAATTTCAAAAAAAAAAGAGGAATAAAATTACATATATATATCTGTATATACATATAGGTTTATATACATATGCATATATGTAAATACCCATAAATCGTTGCATAAAATTACACAAGATATGGAGTTTCACCGCATCGAGGGAAGCGCTTCACTCAGCCGGTTTTAAAAGTGAGTACGAATTATTAGTTTCCTTTCAAATTTTATAAAAACAAATTTCTATACAAAATATGTTCTTCACTTATATACAATATAGTTGCTTAGATATGCATATGAGCATATAAACATGTGCACATACGTATATTTGTTTTTCTCTAGATCTACGCGACTATAAGTATATAATTATGTACATATTTACTTTTTTTGGCGCCATAAGCTCTTCTTGCATTTGCCGCTTAATTCGAGTTTTTCTCTACTCGGTGTATGTACATAGATATAAACCACTCTTCGATAGCCTCTTTCAAGTGAAGTCTGGATTAAAAGGCATTGGCGTATAGAGCGAATAAGAAGGAAAGAGAGAATAACGCTGTTGCATTATCTCTTGCGCTCTTAATTAGAGGGTTATTCAAATTCCCTTCTTTGTGATTTTTGCTAAGTACATATTATACGTACATATATTTTTTTCTCTTCTTTCACTTGCTTCAAACTTTCCACTTATTCGTAAGTTTACCTTTTTGTGAATTTAGAAATAAGGAAAAGAATATTAACCTTTGTAAGCACTACTATAAGAATTTTTTTTATCTTGTCAATAAATTTGTATTAGAATTAAAAATGAAGTTCTAAGTTTTTTGTTTAACTATGGCCGAAACCAAAAGTAAGTTTGTTGTTGGAAAAATGGGAGCTCCCTACTAATTATAGCAAACACTAATGGGAGCCAATTGGAAAGGTGGCAATAACTGCAGAGAAGGCATTTGTCTGTTACTTAACGTGACTTAGTTTTTGTTGTAGATAATTTTTGATTGGTCTGTTTGAATAATTTATTGTTGTCGGTCCGTTAGTGTGCACAGAATTTTTTTTATGGCTTGCTGGTGTAGGATATTCTTTGTGTTGCCCTTATTTCGTAACCCACTCCATTGGCTGAATCTCCGGGCTGGACACAAAGCAAGGTGCACACGGGGGTAACGTAAGAAGAGTCTTGGAGGAGCTTTTAAATTTTCGCACTACACAGCAGGTGACCATAAGAAAATGGCGCCCAACGTGGGGCCCACTAAACGTGAGAGCTCCTAGTGTTTCAATAGAAACCTTGTTTTTTTTTGTAAAGTTGTTTTTTTTAGATAAATATTTGCTTGGAATGCCTTGTGTTCGCTTTATGCTGATACAGTCGCCCAGTAAATGCATACTTCGTTTCTGCTTGATCCTCTTCTGTATTTATTTAGATCATTTCCTTGTCAAGCTGGAGTGCAGTTGAAAGCTCTGCTGAATGCTGACTTTACTGACCAGTCTGATGATTTTGATCTGATGAATCTTAATTAAATGCACTTTAAGGGAAAACTTAGAATATTTATTTTGTTGGACTTTTCTCTGACGTGTAGACACGGAGCAAAACCACATTTAAATATTCAAAGTGATAACACATATTATGATTTCAGTGTCATCCTGCGTTTCTATCTTTTTATCTTGCAACAAACGAACCTTTTTGGGAGTAGGCCAAATCAAAACAAAGTAATAAATATATAAATAAAAAGAAACTTAAATTTTTGATACATATGTATGTATATATGCATACATACATATTTCGTATACCGTTTATACCTAGATTTTTGTACTAACTTTTTTTTTGAATCGCTGAAGACGTTTATTTTTACAACGTTTTTTTTATGAATAAACAAAAAAGAAGTATGCCCCTTAGACATAGCACTGAGAATTTATCGAGGCCGTGCGTTGTTTGCCGTGAATATTTTTCGCATGGTCAAGATTTATTACGTACCGCCTGCAATCATTCCTTTCACCGTTCTTGCCTATTATCCTGGCTGAAACAAAACAAATCGTGCCCACAGTGCAAGGCCACTTGTACTTCGAGTCAATTCTCCGATAAAAGTTCTACAGGCATTAAAACCAGATCACAAGCTAGTACACAAAGTGGAGTACCTCAGAGTGCCTCACAACTATCCGTATCTCAAGGTGCTGTGGCTCGTCCCCAGCAACTACAAACTCAAACACAACCACCGCAACTTCGAACGCCGACAGATAGCTCAGATATTCAACCAGGTGCAGGTAGTCCCCCAATAACTTCGGCAAGCGGAAACACAGCTGAAAATGAGCTCAACGAAAGTAGAATTCGAAATATTGTGACCGCAGTTGTATCAGCAAGGCAAGCTGTAGCTTTTGAGGAGCTCGAAAACAGGGTNTAAAACAAATCGTGCCCACAGTGCAAGGCCACTTGTACTTCGAGTCAATTCTCCCAAAAAAGTTCTACAGGCATTAAAACCAGTTCACAAGCTAGTACACAAAGTGGAGTACCTCAGAGTGCCTCACAGCTATCCGTATCTCAAGGTGCTGTGGCTCGTCCCCAGCAACTACAAACTC